>NW_020312005.1:419856-628224 GCF_003144115.1 Tilletiopsis washingtonensis | reverse complement strand
TCGTGCGAGACCTCATCGGTCCCAACTCCATCTTCGTTTCCCAATCCTCCACCTTCCCGCAAAAGTCCAACGACATTCCCTCGTGTGCCGCCGCTGAGCGCGCCTCTCTGGCCGAGGCCATGTCTCGCTCATTTCTCGGCGAGCCGAAGTGCAAGTCAGGCCGGCTGGTGGCCGTGCATCGTCTCCTGGGAAGCCTAGGTTCGCATGACTTGTCACTCATGAGAGAGGCATTTGGAGGTGTTCCGACACGCTGCGAAAGCGCATGGGCAAATGACAAGGGAGACTTTATGGGCGCACAGTTCGTCTATGCGCGCCGCGGAGCGGGGGGACAGGCAGAGGGAGAGTTTCGAGTCAGCTACGAGACGGGCATCCACAATGTCGGCGGTGAGTTCCTCTGCGAGGGGCTCAGGCGAACAGAGGTGTGAGAAGGCAGCCCGAGCTGAATCAAGTTGAACGAATGACAAGTGTTCGATGCGTTCATCGAAGTCTTTACGCGCGACAGAGTACTCAAGATCCAGTGTACGTCTCTCCCCCCCGCCCCTTCCCAGTTTCCTCCTCGCCCTCCTCTGACCTGACTTGCGCCATTCTGCAAACAGACGACACGCCCTACGTCAAAGGTCTGCCCATCACGCTCTCGGTGCGCGAGGCCGACGCAGACGTTGCCGGCTCGTATCAAGAACGCCTCGTCCGCCCGACGTATGCCGATGCCTACACGGCCGAGTTTGAGGCGCTGGCGCAGGCCATTGTGGAGGGCAAGGAGTTGAAGAGTGGCCCGCAGGTGAGTCTCCTTCAGCGAAAGGCGCAGAGAAACGAGAGAGGACGTGACACTGATGAGGAACATCGCGCGACGACGGCAAAGGATGCGATTCAAGACGTCGACATTTGGGAAATGATGCTGGCACATCTCAATTGAGCTCCGCGTCCCCCCCTCCCCCCCAAAGCAGAGCGAGGTGGTGTGCGTCTAACTAATCCCATAACGTCCTCCCCCACACGATCGCACTGAGCTCGCTCTGACGTGCGGCATTGACGTGCGCGGGGGCACGGGGCAAAGGATCGGAGATGTGGAGAGCGCGCTAGGACGGAAAAAGGAGGGGTGCGGCCTCGGTTTTTGTGGGCTTCGCCGAGTCTCGAAGGTTGTGTGTGTGTCTCTCTCTCACTCTCTCTCGATCGGGCGAGCGGAGCGAAAAGCAAGGCTGCGCTGTTTGTCCTCGGCCCTTGGTCGCCAGGGCAGGAGGCCGTGCTGTATGGGTCGTTCCGAGGCAAACGCTGCATGCTTAGCTCGCGCGGTGTCGTGGGCCTTGAGCCTGGCTTCGAAGAGGGACGTGGGAGACGGGCACGGCACGAAGGTAGATTGGGCGCGCCCGATGGAAATAGACGAGAAAACGTCGGGCTCTCGAAGCCCAGGCGGCGAAGCCCACGATCGATGGATGGCGAGATCGAGGGCGCAAGCCCATTCGCAACGACCCCACCCCCCCCCCCCTTCTCTCTCGGCTTGGCCCTCGTTTCGCATCTCTTTCATTCCTCCAACTCCGCCATCTCCGCTCTAACCTCTGCACACAGCTCCTCAATGTCCCTTCTCTTATCCCCCACCTCTCTCTCGCACTGTGCAATCTCCTCGCTTCGATCTCGCACTTTGTCGCGGCGCGCAGAGTCGCGCGCCACGATGGCGCGCAGCACGGCGTTCTCTGCGTCCTGCACTGCGTCGAGCAGCTCTGCGCAGTGGCGCGCCGGTGCTGATGATGCTGATGCTGATGCTGATGATGACGACGAGGAAGAAGAGGAGAGGGAACGTAAGGCGGTGGCGCAGGTGCGTACTTCGTGCGAAGCATCCAGTAGGCCGGCGGTGATGAGCGCCAGGATGCGAGGCAGGTCTTGCTCTCGCAACGGCGCCGCGACGTGCGAAGCGGCGACACAGCCACATGCGCCTGCCTCGGCGGCGTGCTCTGGTGCCGCTGCAGTGGGGTGGGCGCCGGGCGAGGCGGACGCAGCGAGGGCGGCAAAGGCCTCGTCGTACTCGGCCCAGTGCGCTCGGCGGCGCTGCTGTGCGGCGAAGAAGGCGCGCAGCAGCTCGCCTTGTGTCGGCTCGGGCGTCGGTTCAGAGGCAGAAGAAGCGCTTGCTGCCGCTGCTGCTGCTGCTGCTATGCTGGACAGCGAAGAGGAGGAGGAGGAGGGCACGGCGCAAGGCATGGCGGCGGCGCAAGAGGAAGTGGCCCGAAGAAGAGGCGGAAGCAACGAAGAAAGCCTCTCTGGCTGCTTGCTGCACCGCTGCTGAAGCGCGAGGCCGAGGCGAAGACGCCAGAAAGCGGGAGTACGTCGCAAAGGAGGTGTGCCGGGGGCGCTAGCGCGAGGTGGGGAGGTGCGGGGGATGAGGCTCGACCTGTTGGGTGTGGAGCGCAAGGCGAGAGAGAGCTGTGGGTGTGCTGTGGTGGAGGCGAGCCAAGCGGCGGCTCGCGCCCTCTTCGCGCGGCGCGCGGAAGCAAGACGCCGAGGCGGCGAGCGCTTCAGGGTCCGTGGTCTCGCCTTGCTCTTGCCTTTGCCGCCGCCGCGCCTCGGGGTTGCTTTCGCTCCACATCCTCTCTACCAGTCTACGCCGCGTCCACCGCTCCCCACCGCTCCACGCTCCCTCTCGCAGCGCATTCCTTGTCTCTCGGCGCGCGCCCCTCTCGTTCTACGCTCTGCCAGCGCTGCTCCCGGCTTGGCAGTCTCCTTGCCGCGCCAAAGCACTCCACTGGCCCCGGCGCGCGCGCGCGTGTGGCGCCCGCTCTCCGCCCATCATGGCGCCTTTGCCTTCTCCCTCGCCCGCCGACGTGCTGCGCGTGCCGCGTCGCAGCATCCCACGCTCGATTCCCCACCCTTTGCCCGACAAGGCAGAGCAGGCAAAACGCGCATGGGGCGCGCCGCTGCCCGGCAGTGGCCTCGTCGTGCCGCAGCCGGCCGGCGCGCGCGACTGGGTGCCCCAGGGGATACGCGTGGGAGGACGCGAGTTCTGGTGCGTTGCAGCGGCGCGAAGATGGGAGATGCGCTGGGCAAATGCTGGGAAGCCAAGAGAGCTGCCTGTCTGGGCTGGTCAGGGGACAGGTGCAGTTCCGTGGCGACGAGACTGAGCGAGGCACAAAGCATGCCCGATGAGACAGACAGAGAAAGAAACAAAGGCTTTGCCGCTCCCCACACCAAGATTGCGCGCCTCGCGTTCAGCGAAAGAGAGAAGAGAGGCGCTTGCGGCCTCGCCTTTTGCTTGCGCGCCAAGCGAGAAGAAAGGCGAGACGGCCGTATCTCTTCTCTCGAGCTCTGCACCACGCTCTCCGTCTTGCACATCTCCTGACGTGTTCCCCTGCGCTCAACAGGTATCTGATCATCATGCAATCCTTCGGTGCCGCTCTCATTTCCGGCGGCATCAACTTCGGCGTGGCAGTGGCTTGCTACAGGCAGCAGGACGGCACGCGCTTCTGGCCTTTCGTTCCTCTCACTGTACGTGCCTCCTTCTCCTCAGGCCCCCTTCTTCCATCGCGCGGACCATGCGTTACTGACGCAACGGGCTGGGCGTATAGGTGGCGGGAGACATGGGCGTCACAGTCGTCATTCAGCAGATCATCAGCATGCTCATCACCTCTGCCCTCTGTCACGGCGACATCAACGGCGGGCCCGTTGCGCCCTTACAGGCACCCTGGCCTCCTCTTCTCCACTTGCCCTCCTCTCCCTCTCCCCACGGGCATCTCTTCGGTCCTCTGCGCGCCTCTTCGCCAGACGGCAAGCCTCTGGCGCTGCCCATGGGTCGCGCGGCACACAGCAGCGCCAAGGGCCGCTGGTTCTTCTGGGCCCTTCGCGCAGCCTGTACCGGCTCGGAGCGCGACAATTGGACGGCAAAGGGCATTGGGGCAAGAGCACGCGTGCAGCGCATCCTCTGGACGGCAGTGCATGGAGGCGCGCTGTGCGTGCTGAGCTTCTGGTGGTATTGGCCCATTGCCATCGCCATCACGGCGCCGCTGTACGGCGGCAGGGATCTCGGGCGCAGCTGGATTCCTTGCGTCATCAAGGTGAGGCTCTGCTGGCGCCCGTGAGACTCGGGGCTGCGCGCAACAGGAGCTGCGGCTGACGCTGCCCATCGCTCTCCCTGTCTCCCGCACAGGCTATCTTCGGCGGTGTCCTGGCTCTTCTCACAAACCCCATCATGGCGCTCATGGCCATGGGGGCCGAGTACAACGTGCGTATGGCTCCCATGCCCCTCTCTCTCTTTCTTTCTTTCTCTCTGCAGCATGGACTCACTCCCTTTCCTTCATGGCGCAGGTGCGCCGCGCCTACCCCGATCACGAGCCCTTCATCTCAGCGCCCGACGGCGCGGCATACTACGCGGCGTGGCGCCGCGAGCTCGGACTGGACGCCGACGCTGCGATGCCCGAGGCGGCACCGCCGCTGAAAGACTCGGCGCACAGCTCGCCTGCCACCACGACACAGGAGCGGCAAGCAGCGCTGCCGGAGGCAGAGGAGAGATTCGTCACGCCTCGCACGGAGCTTGAGCAGCCGGCGCTGGACGCCGCTGCTGCGCGCTCGTGAGACGGACGACGCGCACGAAGTGACCCTCTCTGCTTCGCTGTCTGCTGCTCTCTGTTCTTCCCATCGTGACTTTACCTATTCGCTCCGCCGTCTCCTTCATGCGACACTATACCCTGCGCCTCCGTGTCTTCACAGCTCCATCGTGCATTACTCTCTTGCCCCTCCTACAGCGTAATCTCCTTGATGCCATCCCGATCCACCAGTCTGACCTTGAACGTGCCGAGATCGACAATGAAGCGCTTCTTCAGCTCGCCAATGCACATCTTCAGCAGCTCGATGCCCTCCTGCACACTCATGTCGGGCCGGTGGAAGCGGTCCATCGTCGAGAGCGTAAAGTGTGCGCCGTAGCCGTGGGCGGCAAACGGCACTTCGATGGAGGTGCCGAGGTAGTCGACCCAGTAGAGCGCGGGAGAGGAGGTGGGCATGTCGAAGCCGCCGAGAAGCAGGTTGACCTGGTAGGCGTTGCGCGTGCGCAGCGAGTTGGCCAGCTCGTTGCGGATCCACGCCGCCGCGGCTCGCGGACGCAGCTCGACGTGGTGCCTGAGGAGAACAAGGGGGGCGTCAGGGATGGCCCAAGGAAAAGTCGAGGGCCTAGGTTCGAAAGGGGGGCCGGCGCTTAGTCCGTGCAGTAAGCAGCGTGTAGGGGCTGCTACGGCAGCGCTTCCCTCCCCCCTCCCCCTCCTCCAGGCGCCCCAGCATGCTCGACGTCTGTCAACGAGCAGCGCCACCGTCGGGCGCGCAACTTTGGCTGGACAGAGCCTCGCAACGAAGGCGCTCGACATCGCCTCACAGCTGCGCGCAGCAGCGGGATGCCCGGACGGCCTCATCCGCAGCGGCGACTGCTGCTGCGAGTGCTTCCATCCTTGCGAGCGCCCTCGCGCGGTAGGTGTGCGAGCAGCTGCAGTCTCCACTGTGCTGCCCGTTGCTGCCCGTCGCGTGCCAACGTTGACCGACACGCACGCCACAAAAGAGAGCCACACTGCACCGCCCGTTCGAGCCACGAGGAGGCGAGAAAGCAGAGAAGGAGAAGGGGGGGGGGGGGCACAGGGCACTCACCGGATGCCGTAGAGGCGCAGGTTGCGCTCGACGTACTCTGAGAACTGCAGCGTGTCGCCTGCGGGGTGCAGCGGGCCATGGCATGCGTCAGTCTGCTGTGCACCGGCTACCTTGCGGCGCGACAGATGCCTCTGTGTGTTGCGCAGCCGCCGCCTTGCCTGGCGCGCCCTGGCGCTGCGCCGCCTAGCCCTCGTCCTGCCTGCCTGCCTGCCTGCCGCCGCTGCCGCGACGCCGCCTCACTCACCGCTCTCGCCGCTGTATGCCATGACGAGGTGTTCGCTGAGCACCTTCATCTTGTCCTCGTCGCCCTTCATCTTGACGATGGAGCGTGCGGCGTTGGAGTCGGAGGCAATGAGGCAGTAGCCCTGGCCCGTAATGCCGAAGGAACACTCCATCGCTGCGGCGCAGGACGGGGCGCGGCCGAGAGTGCGGAGACGGAGAGGGCGATGGGAGGAGAAAGTGCTGCTGGGAGCGTGGGTGCAGACACGAGGAGCAGAGCGATGGAGCGTGGTGGAGGGATGCAGAGCAGGCTGAGCCGGCGCATGGGAGGGCCGCGCGTCTCAGCAGCAGCCGCTCCCACGCGCCGTCCGCGCATGGCTCGAGCGCCCGCATCACGTGCGCCGCGCCGCCGCTCCCTGGCGCGTCACGCTCTCGCGTCGTGTTGATGTGCGCGTCACTGCGCCATCGCCGTCGCACCACCACCTCCCTCACGACGCTCCCGGCTGCGCCCTTCGCAGACGAGAGTCCCAGCTGCGCACAAGCCATGACTTCGCGCAAGTCGACGCGCGGCGTGCCCGTCGCCAGCGGCAGCGGCAGCGGCAGTGGTAGTGGCGGCGCGCATCCCTCCTCCTCGGCCGCTTCCAGCAGTCGCCCCGCAGCCGCTGCCTCTTCAGACGCGCCCTCCACCGATCCCCATCTGCATCTCCTCACCGAGCATCTCGGCTTCAATCCGCGCACCTTTATCGATGCGCTCGTGTACGTCGCAAACGAGAACATGTACATCCTCGGCGGCGGGCTGGAGGATTATGTCAAGCAGCATCTGGCGGCGAGAGAGGGCGGGGGCTTGGAGAGTGAACAGGTGCGTGTCGCTGTGCCTGCCGAGAGGAGAGCGAGGGATGCGCAGGAGCGGGTGCAAGAACGGAGGCAGCGAGAGAGGCACAGCAAAAGCTGACGCCTGGCTCGCACAGGGCGTTCACTCCATCCTCACGCTCCTCGAAAACGCGCTGGACCACACATTCGACACTCTCGAGCTCTACTGTCTGCGCTACGTCTTTGGCTTGACGCACGCACAGGCGCGCTTGATCACGTTGCCGCACCATCGAGGGCTCGACTTGCGTGCGCCGGACGCCAGAGCAGAGGCGGCAAGGGAGCGGGAGAAGGAGAGGGAGCGCGTGAGGCGCAAGGCGAGGAAGTCGAGGGCGAGGGAAGAGGAGACGGACATGCTGGATGAAAGTGCGATGAAGGAGAGTGAGAGACTGGACGCGAAGGAGAGGTCGCTCAGGAGACGCGTCAACGCGGTGAGTCGAGGCGAGGATGGCGAGGCGCGCCGAGCCGAGGTCGTGACTGGCTGGCAGAGGGCGGTCGGACGGAGAGGTTGCTGAGAGCGAGGAGAGGGAGGGATGAAGACGCCTCTATGGACCTGGCCGCAACTCTTGAGCCGCGCAGTGCCGCGAATGTCGTGCGACTGGCCAGCCTTGGGCCGGGCAGCGGCTCTGCCACCCCCTCCGGAGTTGGAGCGCGACAAGGGAGTGGGCATGATGAGCGCAGCCGAGGCATGTGCGACTCCCTCGCGCTCGGCGAAGCTAGCTTCGTCAACGATCGGATGGAGCGTCGGCTCGCTGCTGCCATCGCGAACTTGCGCGCTGACGTCCGCGCTTCCCCTGCTCTGTGCTGCACAGGCTCGCGCCCTCAAACACACTCTCTCACTAGCCTCGACGGCCGCACAACGTCGTCTTTCCCGCGCCGAGACACTCTCCTCTACCTTCTCATCGTTGCTGCATCGCGATTCCGACGCCAGCGGCAGCAGCACAGCCAAGCTTCCTCTCGTGCCTTCCTCCCTGGCCGTCTCCTCTCGCGCGCTGCATCTCTCTTCCTCAGAGCTCCTCTCTGCGCTCGAGGACCTGCGTGCAGAGGACGCACTCGGAGCGCCACTCGCAAAGCCGCAAAATGGAAAGGCGTGGACGGGCGGCAGAGATAGGTTTGTGGCGTGGGAGGCCAACAAGCTCGTGCGGGAGCACAAAATGGGAGAGGGCGGCAAGGAGGCAAAGGAGAAGAGAGGGGCGGAAGAGAAAGGCGGAGCGAGAAAGAAGAGGGCTTGAAGAGGATGCGCGCATGATCTTCTGCCCTGTCTCGCACCTCTCTTTCTCTTCGGACCTCGTTGCACCTCGTCTTCTCCCTTGCTTTGCATAGCCACGCTGCTCTCGTTCCGCGCCTCCCTTGCTTCCGCCTCTGCGCTACCACCGCCGCTTCACTCCTGCGTCACCTGCTCTATTGTACCACCAGTCCTGCTCGCAGCTTCCAAATCCATTCGCTATTTCCTCCTTCCTCTCTCCGCCTCTCATCGCCCTGCCTGCCTTGCCCAGCTCCGATGCCCTCATCACTGTCGGCCCCTGACACCTGCATCTCTCCATACGACCGCCTCTCCCACGCCTTCAGCGACGCCGACCGACGACAGTGGTGAAGCCGTCCTCGTCGACCTCGGGCTCGGGCCGTGGTGCGCGTTGCGGTCTTGCGGGCGCCTCATCCACCTCCATGCCATCCTCGTCGCTCTCGCTCTCCGAGTCTCCTCCGTCGTCGTTGGCCTCCCGGTGCGTCTTCATCGCCGTGCCCCTCAGCTTGCTGGCCGCCTGTTCCAGGCTCGCCACGGCCGCGTTTGCCGCCTGTTCGTCGTCGCCAAAGCAGAGGCGATGCAGCGTGACGATGCGTCCAGCGACATAGTCGGCACTCTCGTCCTCCAGACGCGTCTCGAACTCGTCGCCAAAGTAGCCCACGAGCACGTCTGCGAGATCGTCGAGGTCCGGCTCGGCAGGCAGGGCGCCGGCATGCGTGTCGGCGAGGTGCGAGAGGAGAAAGTCGGCCTTGTCGGCAGAGTCGGGCCCGCCCCACTCTTCGGCGACGGCGAGGCGCAGCGCGGGCCACAGGGCAAAGGTGGAGATGAGGGCGCGCGCGAAGAGCAGCTGCTGCGGCGTGGGCGGCGCCTCGAGAGGTGCGGCGGAGGTGGACATGCTGGGTGAGGTGTGCTTGTGCTGGGGAGAGAAGGAGAAGAAGACGAAGCCTCGTCGCTGCTGCGGGCTCAAAAGCTTGCTTCGTCTCGGCGCTGGCGCGTGTGCCTCGCCCGACTTCCGATGCGCCGCGGCCGTCGCTGACCCAAGGCGCGCATCGACACGTGCCTCGTGCTTCCCTCCACCACTCCTCTCTCCTGTCAGCCTCATGCGCGTCGGCTCTTCGTTCCGCTGAGCCACTCGCCGGCAGCCTCTCCTTCGATCCGGCGCCATGGCCACGCGCGCCGCCGACGACTCGGCGCAGCAGCTGGCGCGCGACGCCAAGGCGCGGCGCGCCACGCTCAAGGCGCTGCTCGACGACGCCGCCGCCCAGCCGGGTGCGGCCGCCATCGACTATGCGCGGCGCGAGTGCCGGCATGCCTACCTCAAGCTGCTCTTCGCCTGCACCTTCAGCTCGCGCGCCCAGGGCGCCGATGCTGCACTGTGGAGCGAGACGACGCATCCGCTCGTGCACCTCTTCCGCAGTCGCCTGGCCGCGTACGAGAAGGCATTCAAGGCGAGCCATGCCCGCAGCGCAGACGCCGCAGCGCCTTCAGATCCGCAGCCGCCCAAGCCTGCCGTGGGCGGGCGCACCGCCAAGCAGGCCCAGGCACAGCAGGCACAGGCCTATCTCCGCCTCGCAACGGCCTTTCGCGACTTTCTGCTCGCAGAGGAGAACTTCTGGCGCGACTTGGCGGGCCGTGTGGTGCGAGTCTTTCGGCTGGACGAGGCGCGTGCCAACCTGCGCGCCCTAGACATCCCCTGCGACGCAGACGCCGACTCCAGCTTCGCCTCCGACACGTCTGCCTCGACCGGGCTCGATCGCATTCCTGGCGCTGGCGCGTCGGGCGCTCTGCCTGGTGCCGCTCTGCTGCAGGCGGCCAGCCTGCCGGGCAATCGTACGCGGCTACTAGAGGTCGTGCACAAGGCACTTCTGTGCTGTGGCGATCTGGCGCGCTATCGCGAGCTGTACCGCGATGACCGTGGCGGCGGCGAGGAGGGCCGTGGCGGCGCCGGAAGCAAGCGTGGAGGCGCCGGCGCAGGGAGAGGTCGAGCGGGCAAGGTGATTGCCGCTGCAGCCGTTGCGCGCACCAGCAAAGAGGTCTCGTCACGACGGGACTTCTCGCGTGCTGCCGCATGCTACGAGCAAGCGCGCCTGCTGCTTCCCGACAACGGCAATCCCTCGAACCAGCTCGCAGTGATCGCCACGTACTCGGGCGATCCATTCCTCTCGATCTACCACTACTACCGCGCTCTCTGCGTGCGCGTCCCCTTCGACACGGCTCGCCAGAATCTCGAGCTGACGCTGCGCAAGGCCGTGGCGGCGTGGAGCAAGGAGGGCGGGCGAGAGCGGCTGCTTGCTGGTGGTGCGAAGGAGAAGCTAGACGAGACGGCAGCGGCTGTCCTGCGTGATTTTGTTGTTCTGCATGGCTTGTTCTACACGCGCGAGAAGTGAGTTCTGCCGCATCTGTGCGCAGCCTTGACTGGCTGTTTGGCTCGCCCTGAGGCGCGCAGGACAGCTGACGCTTGTCCGCACACAGGTTCGCCATCATCCAGCCCTTCGCCGAGGAGTTCCTCTCGCGCTTCTCCCGCGCCATCGTCAGCCGCACGCTGGCCGCCGATGCCATTGTGCGCATCGTCGTCACTGGTCTGGCAGCCTCCTGGACTGCGCGTCTGTGGCGCAGTGGTGCTGCAAGCACTACGAGCTCTCGACCTCGACCAGGGCGTGGCGCTGAGGCCACAACCGAGACTTCCTCGGCCGGAAGCGCCGCGTCGGCGGAGCATCAGAACCTGACGCACGTGCTCGGCATCATGCAACGACTCGTCAAGGCCGGCACATCCGAGACGCGCGAGGCACTCGATGCAGCACGCAAGAGTCCACCAACAGCACCGGCTCGTATGCGTGGCGGCGCTGGCGAGGCAGCAGCAAGCGCAGCACGCCACATCTCTGCGGCCTTTCGGCGCATGCTGCCCGCGCTGCGCATCCTGTCGAAGTGGATGAAGAGCCACTTGGAGTACATGTCTCGCTCTGCCGATCGTGCCGCGGCGCTCAGTCAGGAGTCTTCGCTCAGTCAAGACCTCGGCGAGACGGAAGTCGAGGAGGCTCAAGCGCGGGCCTTGGCAGATGCAGCGCTCGTACAGACGACAGTCGAGCTGTGGAAGAGCTACGTCTCGTTCATCAACACTCTGCGCTTCGCGTTTCCATTCGACGCACTGCCGAGTCTGGGCGCCATGGGACAGACTGGAGCTGCGCCTCTTGCGCTCGAGGAGGACTCGGACATGCGGGGCTTCGCGCCGACTCGCAAGGCCATGCTTTACGTCAACGGCTCGACGCCGGGCTCGTCGCTGGCACAGCCTCGCGCTAGTCAGGTGCATCCGAACGAGGAGCAGCTGATGCGCATTGCAGACTTGCTCATCGACGCCAAAGTCATGGCCGAGTCCGACGCAAGTCCGATCTACTTTGACGACGAGCGAAATCTCTTCGCTCTGGACGAGCAAGGGCCTGGTCTCAACGCCACGCAGGAGTCGTTGCGCGGCGGAGGCGACGCAGCAGAGACGCAGTCTGCAGAGCCGCAGAGCAGCCTGGATCGCATTGGTCTGCGCGACGCCCTGCCGCAGCGCGACGACGATCCCGAGATTGCGTCCGAGTCTACAGAGGACGTCGTCGACATGGCCATGCGTGCCGGCGTCGGCGAGCTGGATGACTCAGACGACGATCTGATCCTCATTCCTTCGGCCTCTGCCGCCTCGCGCACGGCCGCAGCTGCCGTGCCGCAGCCGCAAGATCCTGGCACTCCCGCTGCTGCGCGCAGTCGTGCGCTGGCTCCTGCCTCGGGCGCATCGACGCCCAGTCCCATGACGGCGCAGCATCTGCTTCTGCAGGTGCTGACAGGTCGATCGCCGGCACAGTCTCCCTCTCAGCCACACGCACCTGCTCTTCATGCTCCGAGTCTCGCCTCCGCACCAGCACAGCAGCCGCATCTCCTCTTTGGCGGCGTAGCGCGCACCTCATCTGACTTCAGCGGAGCCGGTCAGGCGAGCATCTGGGCCTCGGGTCCCGGCGACGTGCACCACTCGCACGCACGCGCCTTTTCGCCTCCCGCGCGCGCCTGGGACACGCCGGGCGGCTACGCCTCGCCGCAGCAGCAACAGCAGCGGCACTTCAACGCGCAGCAGGAACACGCCAGCGGCTCGCCCTTCGCGGCCGGGCGCGCCACGCAGCATCTGGGCGGCGCGTTTGCAGCGGCGCCTGGTCCGATGTCGTACGCCGGCGGCACCTCGCAGGCCTCGCATGCATCGTCGATGAACGGCGCTGCCAGCGCGCCGTTCGCATCGTACGCGAGCAGCTCGGGCTTCGCTCCGCCAGGCCCGGACGCATTCGCCGCGCCGCAAGGCCAGCACACGTCGCCGTTCGCGGGCAATGGACACGCGCAGCAGCGTGCACCGCACGACGCGGCCCAGAGCTTCCTCAACGGCTGAGGACCTGGACCTGCTCTCCCGCGCATCCACGCCTCTCCTTACAGAGCGCGTCGCTCTAGCGGTGCGTCTCTCCTCCCGTCCCTAAGCCCAGCTCTAGCCAATGTTCGCCCGCCTCGTGTGCCACCAGGCGCATGCGGCACATGTTTTGCGAGGCGAGACATCAGAGAAGCTGGGACGGGCGCGCGCATCGCCATCACGTTCCTGCACTCGCGTCACTCGAGTCTGCTTGGCAGTGTGCGCATTCGTGGTCGTCGCACAGTCTCGCAGCCGTATGAATACATGACGAGCCAATGCTCTTTGCCACCCTAGAAGCCGCGTCCACGGCCTCTTGGTCCGCCACGTCCCCGTCCACCACGGCCGCCGCGTCCACGATCGCCGCCGCGCTTGAGACCGCCGTCCTTGCGCACGCCCTTTGGCTTCGGTGCGTCGTCGACCAGCAGCACGTCGAGCGGCAGGGCGTCGGGCAGGATCCAGTAGCGCGTGTTGTTGCCGCGAATGGAGAGCGTGTCCAGGGAGAGTGGCTCGCGCCCCTTGACCGTCATCTTGACCGTCTTCAAATGCGTGTTCATTTGCACATCCACGCCTAGAACAGCGAGAAGTCAGTGCGAGTGGGGAGTGTGCAAAGACTGAAGCTTACCAGTGACGGTGCCGTGCACCACTGTGCCATTCTTGAGCTCGATCGTCACCGACTCATTGTTGAGCTTCATCAAGAAGCTGGAGCAGGCAGCGTCAGCACGAGTGCGCGCGATTCGACGCAGCGGTGCGGCGGATCTGCAAGAAGTGCAACTGCGCAGCGACCACACAGCGTTGCCAGGTGTCCAGCACCTCGAGACACGGCTGCGATTGCGGCCAGGTCTCGTGCTGCGCCTCGAGCGACTCTAGCGAGACGTCTCGCCTCGCAAGACATCACAGCGGCTACAGTCGTGTCCATCGCACGAGCAGACATAGTCCGCTTGCAATGGCGAGAGCTCTTACCGCAGCCCGACGGTGATGCGAAGACCACTCGCCGCTGCGACACGGCAGTCGTCTGCGAGCTTTCGGGCTGAGCGCACGCTGCCGTGGGGCAGCTCATGCCGGCAAAAGCAGCTGCTCTGCTCGCATGAAAGGCAGAAGCACGCCTGTCGTACCAAGCCTGCGCATTAGTCTATGGCTTCGCGAGTCGCTTCTCCGCCGTCGAGCTGCGGCTGCTTCTCCGAGCCGCCTCGCATGCGACCTGGCGCGGGAGCGGCGCTCCTGCGCAGCGCGACACACCCAGATCCCTATGCTGCGTATCAGCGCTTCGACTCACCGAACGAGGTTCATGGCTGCGGCGGGTAGCGGTGGGCGAAGGAGAGGACGGGCAGACGGGAACGGCGTGCGCTAGGAAGCAGGAGAAGGCAGCGGCGCAGAGGCTGGCGGAAGAGTGAGGAGCGAGCGGAGGTGTGGCCGTGACCCTTTCTGCGGTAGGCTGCGATGCACGTGAAGCGCCAGCGCGGCTGTATGCGAGGATAGGGAGTCGGGCAAGAGGAGGGTGGTGGAGGCGGGGGATGAGGGCGCCGGAAGCTTGAGCGCCGCGCTCAGGCTGGAGGTGAGACGCATGCGCGGCGACAGGTCACGTGCAGGGGCGCGTCGCCGGGCCAAGAGGCGCGCGGCGGCGCGCGGCGCGCGCGCGAGGCCGATGGCCTGCCGCCTCCGCTCGCTGCCTCCGTGTTGGTGCCGCCGCGCGGCCAAAGTAACACCGCGCCGCCGAGCTCGCCGACGCCGTCCTGACACCCTCACACGACCGTCGCTCCTTCGCCACTCATACCCCTCGCACTCACTGACCGCCGCGGCCAGCCCTCACCCACTCACTCGCCTCTGGCCACCTCTGCGTCCAGTGTCGCGTCTGCGGTGCGGCCATGAGCGTCGCCGCTCCCGCCGCCGATCCCGACACGACCTTCTCGCTCGTCGATCTCAGCGTCTGCCCGCAGCAGGCGCAGCATGACGCCTCAGCACCACACACGCCTGCCTCCGCATCGCGCACACGCGATCTCTTGACGTCGTCGCCGCGCTCGCCCGTCTGCCTGCTCGGCTCCACGCCGACGATGCGCAGCGGCATGCTGCCCGAGCAGCACCTGCAGGCACGCAGCGTCTCGGCCTCGTCGTCCCGCAGTGCCAGTGCAGCACCGACACTCCCCTCTGTCACTTCCTCGCCAACCTCATCCTTCTCCTCCCTGCCCTGTTCCTCCGACGCGCCGACCGACACCGAAGAGGAGTCCGACGGTGAAGGCGAGCCGGCCGAGCCGCCCATCTACTTTGGCACGCCGTCGCGCGAGGAGCATGCGCGCCGGCGCAAGGTCAGCGCGCGCATGCGCGAGCGGCGACTACTGCGCAAGGACAGCTTGGACCTGGCGCGGCGACGCAGCATCGGGCCGATGGACATGCCAATTAGCGAGGCGGAGGCGCCCGTGTCCGACGCTGCTTCACCGGCCGCTGAGGTGGAGCGCGAGGAGGAAGAGGAAGAGGAGACAGGCTCGTACGGCGGCAGAGAGGAGTCGGTGGGATGCAGGACCATCGGGCAGCTCGATGCCAGTGCCGAGCCAAACGCCTCGTGGCCAGTCTCGCAAGAGCAGGACGACGAGCCGCAGCTCACGGCGGACGCAGCAGCGCACGAGGAGCTCCTCGAGGCGCAGGCAGAGCCGACGAGCGAAGCTGCTGCCTTCGACGAGCAGGAGCCGGCGGCTGGCGCTTTTCACGAGAGCACCTCATCTTCGTTCGCCGAGCCCTCGACCGCCGAGCTGCCTCTTGTCGTCACGGACGACACGCCGTTCGAGGCTAACTTGAGCTACAAGACCGAGTCGAGCTACCGGACAGAGTCCGAGTCGGGCGATGAGGAGGGGGAGGGCCAGGCGGAGGAGGAGCAGAAGCAAGAATGGCAGGGCGAGGAAGAGAAGGGACCGCAAGGTGGCGCAGAGTCCGACGAGGAGCACAACGCGAGTGACGACGCAGCGAGCGAGTCTGGCTCGCGGCATGCACTCGAGGCGGAAGCAGCGCCAGATGCTAGCGCGACGGACCTCGATCGCACTCTTCGCCTGTCTTCTCTCGGCCAGCAAGACGCCGCTCCCGCCGCAGTGGATCTTGCAGACGAGCAACGTACAGCGAGCCCTGCTACAGAAGCAGCGGAGCTGGACGAAGACGCTCCGCTGGACGAAGACGTTCATGATTCTGCCGACATCTGCGTTGATGCGTCCATCCCGACGGCAGCAAGCGCCTCGTCTCGGCTCGCAGAGCCCGACACACCTCAGGAGCACGCGCAGGTCGAGCCGCCGAGCGAGATGGAGCCGACGCACGAGATTCCAGCTGCAGATGCTGAGCCGCTGCAGTCGCCAGAGCTCTCTCAAGTTGAGGTCGCGCAAGAGCCCGAGCTTTCTACGCGCAAAGCTGAAGTCGAGAGCGAGGCGCCGGCTGTGCAGAGTGCTGCCGAGCCAGAGGCTTCTGCAGTGCTGGCCGAGGCTGAGCCGGTCGAGCCAAGGCAGGCTTCCGCCTCTGAGGCCGACGAAGCCCCGCGGGTTGAGTCTCCGGTGCTCTGCCCGACGGACGACGACGAAGCCGAGCAAACCTGCAGCGCCAGCCTCATCGATGCAGATCCCGAGTCCGAGCGCTCGACTGCCGATGTCTTCAGCTCAAGCCCCATGCGCGCCGCAGTGCACGTCGCGGCGCCGTCGTCGTCGCAAGCGCCGTCGCCGCCCTCCACGCCAATGCGCATCTCGCGCGGCGCGATGCTCACGCCGCAGTCCTGTGCGCTTGCAGCCGGCTCGCCCGTCTCGTTCGACTATGCGTCGTCGCCCGGCGTCGCGCTTGCTGCGCACGGCACGCGCGCTGGCGACTTGAGCCTGTTGAACAACCTGCGCGCTGAGGCGCGACACGACTCGGCTGGGCCGGAGAGTCCTTTTGTGCTGTCGCGTTACGCAATGGAGCGGCAAGACTTCATCGAGGAGGGCCTCGAGCTCGCAAGCAAGCGATCCGGCCCCGCTGAAGGTGCCAGTCCAGTGCGTCGGCGCAAGAGCGCGCGCTTGAGCATGCGGTACGACGAGGAAGAGGCCAGACGGCAGCAATCGCCGCACAAGGCAACTGCACTTGTCTCGCCGAACAAGTCGTCGCCGAGCAAGCCGAGGCCTGCAAACGTCGCCGATGCACTCAATGCATGGGCAGATGCAAAGACGATGAGCCCCGTGAAGCTGCAGCCCGTCTCGCCGCCAGCTTGGTCGCTCGGCGCAGCTAGCCCTCGCAAGCCTCTGCGCGCTCTGGAGCGCTCTCAAGGACACGGCAGTCCGTTCAAGGCGAGAGAGGAGAATGCGTCGTCGCCGTCGCGCATCCCGCCTCCGACGCGCGTGCTCGAGATCGCTCGTGCGGTGCCGCTGCCTCCGAGCTCGCCCGAAGCGCCCGAGCAGCCGAAAAGCTCCGCGCCGGTCAGTGAGGCCGACGGCCCGACCGAGGAAGCGGTCGCTGCGCCATCACAGGCGAAGGCAGGTCCGTCAGCACGACTGGCAGAGTCGCTGCGAGCTGCTCGTCTCGCTTCAGCACAGCCAGCGCCGCATCTAGCCGCGCCCGCTCCTAGCGCTGCTGCAAAAGCTGCTCCTGTCGCTGGACCCTCTGCTGCCGCGCGACCGCCGACAGGCGTGCCCGCACCTGCTCGTCAGCTGGCTGCCAGTGTGTCGGGGATTCGAGCGCCGACTGCCGGCCCAGCTGTATCGTCGCGTCTGCCCAAGCCAGCAGCAGCGTCTGGCATCGCCCGACCCGTGGCCAGCGTGCCTCGCAAGGTGCTGCCTGCACCGAAGCCGGTCGCAAGCTCGTCTCTGCGGCGAGCAGTCGCCCCTGCCCCGGTTGCGGCGCGCGCTGTGCCTTCTGCAGCCGCCACGGTCCGCAGACCAGCGCTGGCCAAGCCGCAAGTCGAGCGCAAGGCGCATCTCGGGCGACCTCTGCTGGCTTCGCGGGCGGCGTCCGCTGATCAGCCTCCTGCGACGCCCCTTGGCGCTGGCGCCTCCGCTGCGACATCTGAGTTGAGGCCAGCAGTCGCATCCGCGCCCAGCTCGTTCGCCGCTGCAGAGCGGCCTCGTCTGCCAGCGCCCTCGCCTGCTCCGACGGCGCCAGTCGCGGCAGAGGCACTGGCGCCGCCGCCTGTGCGGACCATCCGCTCCGCCGCTGTTGCAAGCCGCGGCCCCGCGAGTGCAGCTCCTCGTCGACCGACGCCGGAGAACCAGGCCTCTGCTGTGCGCCTACAGTCCGCCGCCGCACCGAAGCTCGGTGCTCTTGCTGCCTCTTCCTCGCCAGAACGGCCCGTGGTGCGCAGCGCAGCAATGCGTGCGCCTGTCATCCGAGACGCGCGTCTGGCCAGCAGTGTGCCTGCCAGTCGCGTGTGGGACAGTCCGTCCAAGCTCAACCGTGCGATGTCCTCCTCGACCAGCGCACTGCCAAGCGCAAAGCCAGCCTCTTCCTCGTCCTCGCCCGTGCGAGCTGCCTCGCGCGAGGCACGCGCCACTCAGCCTCCGCCACCGCCGCCAGAGTCGTCGGTGTATGGCCCGCAAGCGGCACCCGGCCGAGCACGGCGCGTCCCAGCCGGCTCGCTTGCCGCGATCAAAACGCCGCCTGCTGCTCCTGCGCAGCCAGTCCAAGCGCCCGTGCCTGCGTCGTCGTTGCCGCCGCTCAGTGCCTCTACAGCTGCCGCTACATCGACAAGCACTCGCGGCGCTTTCGGTGCATCCGTCCCGCAGCTGAGCAGCGCAGCGCCGAGCGGGCCGAGCGTGGCTGCGCGTGGCGGACGCCAGCCGCTGAGCGCAAGTCAGGTGCAGAGCGCCGCCGCCATCGTCGAGGCCGATAGCTCCGTGTCTCCGATGAAGGCGGCGCGCCGGGCTCTGCAGTCAGGCGAGGCGGCGCCCAGCAGCGGTGGCATCGATGACGGTGAGGAGCGCGGCGCCAAGTCTCTGCGGCCACGACGTGCGGTGCCCGCGACCCAGGGCCAGACGCTGGCCTCGCAGCGCCTCTTCCCCTCTGCTGCGCCGATGACAGAGGCGCCGGTGGCTCCGAGCATGCCCGTACCTGCTCCCGTCAAGCGCAGTGCTGCACGTGTGCCCACCGCCTCCTCGGTGCTCAATCCCACCGGCGCCGGCGATCGTGCGCCCGAGATCCCCATGTCGCACGCCGAGCTGGTGCGTCTGACAAATCAGCACACGCGGCGCAACGAGGTGTACCTGGCCAAGCTCGACGTCGTCTCGATTCGCATCGAGGGCCCGCGGCCGCCAAGCCCGACGGCCAAGGTGCCCAAGGTGACGGGCGCACGCATGGACCGGGCCGAGGCAGCCAATGCGCGCGAGCGGCGCGCTCGCAAGCGCGGCAGTGAAGAGTCCGACGACGACTCGTGCTCGTCGCGCGCACAGTCGGCCGATCCGGAGCAGCACATGCGCGGCGCTGGCGAGCTCGAGGCGTACCACACGCCCCAGCGCGAGCCGGCCGCGGCTGCGGCACGCAAAAAGAGCGTGCGCTGGCACAAGGCGCTCTTTGTCGGCCCCAGCGAGGCGCCCGCAGACCTCATCGCCGAGCCGGACCGCAGTCCTGCGCGGCGCGCGGGCGCAGCGAGAGGCCGGAGCTCGCTGGCTGCAAAGGTGAGTTGCGCTGCGAACGCCAGAGCCTGAGGTCGACGTCTGACGCCCCACCCCGTCGCAGACCTTCCCGCTCGACCGCAACGGCAACATCGCCGAGGCCGACGCACCCCTCTCGCCGCGCCTGCGCAAGGTGCGCGTCAAGATCATCAAGAACATCTTCGACGACGACCTCTGAGCGTCGCGCTGGGCTCCTGTGCTGCTCTGGAATGCATCCTTCGGCGGCGGCACGCGCCCTGCCTCTGTCTCTCAACCGCCTGCCCGCTTTGTTCCTCGCCTGAGCCAGTGCACGTGGTAAATTGGATGTCCGGGGAAGGTGTACAGCAGCAGAGAGAGGCGCCGAAGATGGGCTTCGGCGGTGATTAAAGAGAGACGCTGGCCTGCGCAGCAGAGCCAGGCCAGAGGCGCGCCGGCATGCAACGCGTGTAGCAGGCGCTTGCTTGGATGCTAGAGGCATCTAGATGGCGTGCTCGAGCTGCGGCGTCGTCGGCCGCTTGCGAGCGTCGTGGTCGGCGTGCGGGGGACGAAGGTGTCCCGTGGCGCTGCCCTGTGACTTCTCCGCCAGCAGCGGCTGCTTCTCGGCGACGCGCGCCGCCGCACGCTTGGCGGGCTTGTTGTACGTGCGCGCGTAGAAGGAGATGAAGAGCAGCAGGTACGACGAGAGGATGATGACGCCGGAGATGGCGGCGTGCGGCACGGCGGCGGGGCAGTGGCCCCACTGCGGCAGCGAGGAGTTGAAGTACGTCGTGAAGAACTCCCACGTGGCGAAGTAGACGATGGAGAGATCGAGGATGAACTGCACGATCTGCATCGTCGTCTGCACACGCTGTCAGCGTGTCGCAGGAGAGAGCGGAGCGAGGGGCTGCTCACCACAGCGCGCTTCCAGGGGCAAGGGATGCGCAGCGTCGTCAGCGCGTAGTAGGCGTACTGCAGGGTGCATCGAGTCAGCAGCGGCAGACAAAGAGAAGCAGCCAGACAGACGCACCATGATGAGGTGCACGAAGAGGTTGAGCGTCTGGGTAAGGGAGCTTGTCAGCCATGCTCGCGGCTGCTCTGCAAACGAGCACGCACAATGACCACCCAGCTGACACTCGTCTTGCCCAGCAGCTGCGAGAAGCACAGCAGCGCGGTGGCCGAGTGGTGGTACACGTGCAGGAACGGCATCGGCTTGCCCTTGAGCATCATGAAGACGGTGTCGATGAGCTCGAGGCTGCGGGCCGGGGAGAGTCAGCCAAGGCAGGAGCGGACACGCACAGGCGCGCCGAGCTGCCCGCGCGCGAATGGGCTCTCTCGCGAGAGTCTGTCAAGCCGAGCTCCTCGATGGGACATCGTCTGCTTGTGTTCTGCCACAGCTCCCGCTCATCCCTTTCATCAACCCTAGCTGCTTGGACCCTCGGCATGCGCCGCGCCAGAGATTGCCGGCTTCTCCATGGCCTGCGCGCCTTGGTCCAACGCCCCTCCGCTCGTGCTTCCACCTGGCCTTCATTGCTCGACTGCCGCTTTTGTTTCGCACTCACTACTTCATCATGTAGTTGATAATCTGTCCACATCTCTGCATCAGCACCTCTCCGTCCTCCACATGCCGCGCGGCGCACTCACGTAGAGCGTCTCCATCGTCGGCGTCCAGCTCTCGCGCGCACAGATGGCGTGGTAGAAGCCATGCTGCGACCAGATGGGGATGATCTCCTCCAGGAACGCAGCGAGCAGCAGGCCGGACATGAGACTGAGCATGATGTTGTGCGCCACAAAGATGCCCTTGATCTGCAGCGGCTTGAGGCCGAAGCGCTTCTGCAGCGCCCGGCCGCCGTGGATGACGGTGAGGTAGATAGCGCCCGTAGCGGCGACGGCGGGCGCAGTGCTCCAGGGAGTCTGCCCGGGAATCCAGCGCACCAGCGCCTCATTGCGCCCGAGGAACGCGGGCAGCACACGCGGCAGCACCGCCGAGAGCGTGTCGTACACGGGCGAGGCGTGCGCGGCGAGCATGGCGGGCAGAAGGTGGAGGGCGAGGCTCTCTCTGAGATAGAATAGGGAGCAGAAGGGAGACGCAGACGAGACCGAGGCTTGCAGATGATGGTCGGGAGTGGAGCAGCGCCAATAGCGCCGCCTTTTGAGGCGCCCTGTCAGGAGCAGCAGGGCGTAGCGGCACGTCACTGCGGCTTGCTCTCGCAGCGCCGTCCCGACAGGAGCCGGGCCGATGCAGATCTCGTTTCTCTCTCGCAGGCGGCCTGCAGCGCCCTCGTCGGCGTGTTTCGATCTGTGTCGCAGCGCCGGAGCGCCGTCAGCGGCGTGGGTTGGGCAAATTTCGAGGAGCGCCGTCCGCGGCCCCACACCTTGGGCGCCGAGATGGACGATGCGCTGCGCTGCACCCGACGTGCCGCGGTGCGGCGGGCGCCACGACAACACGCTTCCGCGGCAGCGGCAGGGTGCAGCAGCGCCAGAGCCGTGCTGCGTGATGCGTGCCGCCGCGCCAGAAGCAGCGAAGCCACACCGGCGCGCCGGAAGCTACGCCCGAGCTCGTCGAACCGCGAGGGTGCGCTCGAGGCAGCGCGGAAGCAGCAGCAGCAGCCAGCAGCAGCAGCGTCGGCTGCAGCGTCACGAAGAGGTCTTCGTCCTGTCCTGGGCACCTTTGATGCAGGCGCAGCTCTTCGCCCCTTGAGGGGGGGGGGGGGGGGGGAGAGATGAGCTTGGCGCCTGCTTCGTGGCGGAAGCAGCGCGGGCGCACTTCTGCTCCCGCCGGGCAGCATTCCTGCTCAAGGCACAGTAGCTTGCGCTTGCACAACCTTCTCGCCCTGGAGCACCACACCTGCTCTACAGCGCTGTACGACCTTCTTTTCTGCGAGCAACAGCGCCGGGTGCAGAGTCAAAGAGAGCGCTCAGTGCACGACGGCAGCGGCAGGGCACACCCCAACATCTCGGAGCGAGGCGCCGATCCCGGTGCCGTTCCCACGCTGCCGGCGCAGGCTAGCGCCGCCGGAGCTGCCCTGCCAGATCCGCGGCTCTGCCTTCCCTCCTCCTCCTGGCTGCAACGTCTGCCACCGCCGTTCCTGACCTCGTCAGACTCCTCCTCTCACGCAGTTCTAGGAAGAGGCCGCTATCACGCATGCGCTGCCATTGCTCCTCACTTCGTCGGCGGCGGCGGCACTCTTCTCTTCTGCGGCGCCGTCGAGCTGCGCTGTGTCCCCGATGCATGAGCATCATCCGCCAGTCCCAGGCTGCCACTCGGGCCGCCCGCAGAGTCGCCCAGCAGCTGCTTCGCATCTTCTTTGCTATAACCCGGCGGCGGGCCTGCACGTCCCGAGGGGCCGCTGAACGTGGCGCCGGGCATGACAAACTCTGGTCGGCGGGTGCAGGGCGTGAGCGGGCTGTCTGCTTGGGTGGGTCGTGAGAGCAACTCACCGTCGTCGCCCTGAGGCGCGAACGGCAGCTTGCCGCGCTGCGACGATGTCGGACTGCTTGGCCGCCGCGGGTCGGCGAGACTGTACGTCTGGTCTCGCGGCAATGGCTTGCGTTCGCCGCTGCGGAATGACTGCTGGCGCTGCGGGCAGGAAAGAGCTGGTCAAAAGCAGCTCAGAGCGAAGCTTCATTATGCGGCACCGCCTCACCTTCTCCAAGTCATGAGCGTACATGGCCGCGCCCACACGGTTGCTGATGCTGAACGCGAGGCCAGCGAGCGGCACAGCCTCGAGCAGGGAAGCGGCGAGACCGAAGATGCGATACTCGAACTGCCGCTCGGTCATCCACAGCTCGATCTGCAGAGGCGTCATGCGCTTGTGCGCAAACATGTCCGAGTGCAATTGCCGGCCCATGGACAGCGAACGGATGCCAGCGGAGACGATGAGGCCGAGAACTGCGGCGGGCGTGTCAGACGAAGACTTGACTGGATGCGCGAGCCTGGCTTACACGGAACAAAGTCGAGCGGCAGCAGTACGACTGAGGGCGCCGTGATGTCAGCCAACTGAAGAGACACGAAAGCACGCAGGGCAAAGCTGACCCTTGAGCAGAAAGATGCGAATGACGGGCGACGCCAGCTTCATGTAGAAGGCCTGCTTCTGCTGTCCCTTCTGCGCCTTTGCCAGCGGCGGCTCCTCCCACCTGGCCCGCGAGGGTCAGCACTGGGCGCTCCAGTCGTTTCCGGACGGCAGCACGCACTCTTCAAAGTACGGCGTCCACCACTCGTCTCCCTTGCCGCGCGACTTGACCTGCACGCGCATGTCAGCCAAGCATGCTGCGCAGCGCTCGCCCGCTTCGGCACGCACTGTAGCCTGATACGCCTCGTTCCTGCACTCCTTGAGCTTGCGCCGCAGCCAGAAGTCCATGATCGAGTTGCACTGTCCCAGCACGAAGACGAGCGCGGCAAACGTCGTCAGACTCGGCATGGCGAAGCCGAGGAAGCTCGAGTCGCTGGCGCCATCGAGGCGGTCTGCGCGGCCCACGACACTGCCGTACACGCTCGAGAGACCGCTGATGCGCGCCGAGCCGGACATGAAGTACCCGACGAACCAGCGCTGGACGGGCCACGTCACCACTGCCTGTGGTGCGATTGTGAGCGGTGCGTCGTCGGGCGAAGCTGCACCGCGCCTCACCCAGATGACGGCGATCAGCCCGGCCCGCTTGGCGGCCGAGGCGCAGCGCTTCCACATGGGCTTCCACAGCAGCGGGTCGCGCGCCAGGCGGAAGGCGCCGACGACGCAGTACGCCGGCGGGAAGGTGAGCAGCTCGGACGGCATTGCGGCGTGGTGATGAGAGGCTGCCTGCTGACGGTGCCGGGGAGGAGGAGCCAGGTGCGAGGTGGAGCAAGGCCCGAGAGGTGGGCCGTGCACCGCCTCGGCGCGCACGTGACGCCGGCCGCGCCTGCACAGAGTGCCGATGCGCTCAGTTTCGCGGCAGCTGCGGCGCTGCGTCATGGACGCTGGCGATCTACACGGCGCATTTGCCCGCTGCCGGCGTGCCTGCCGCTGGGGTGCCCCGTGCCCCTCGCCAACGAGAAGTTCGAGCGAGCGCCGGCACCGACAGCCCAACGCAGCGCCGACTCCAAGCTGCATCGGGTCGGGATGGCGCTCGTGCTGCTGCTGTGCCCGAGGTGCTGCTGGAAGAAAGGTGCGAGGAGGGCTCGGCTCGGTCGAAGCGCAGGCGCTCAGGCACCCTGATCTCGCGCCAGCGAGACATCAGGGTTTGCCGCGGCGCGCGCACGAAGCACGCTCGGTGCGGCGTAGATGCGTCGGCGTGCTGTCGGCCTGCCGCTGCTCCACTGCCGGAAGGTCCTCGCTGCACCTGCACCCTCAGCGAAGGCTGCCGAGCGCCGCACGCTGCTTGCTGCGTGCGTGCGTGCGTGCGTGCGTGCGGCTGCAGCATGCAGCAGCTGAGTGCTGCCAGCAGCGCAGCGCTGCCGCATCGCGCCGCTGCACCCGCCGTTGACGTGCACGCCGCCAGCGGCCGCACCGATAGGCCGCCGCCGGGAATCGTTGCGCACCGCTCGCGCCTCGTTCGCGCAGCTTCCTTAAAGCTGCCCTTGCCCGGCCGCTGCTCCTTGCTCCCGCCCACCACCTCACCCATACACCTTGCAACCCCAACCCCTCCCTTTGCACAACTTCCGCCATGTCGACCGCTCTTGACGCCCTTAAGCAGTACACCGCCGGTGAGTCGCCCCTCTCGTACCCTGCCCTGGCTAGGCTCCACTGGCGCGCTCGCTGTTCTTCCCGCCGAGCTGCCGCTGATGCGCTTCGCGCTGCAGTCGTCTCCGACTCCGGTGACTTCGAGTCCATCGACGCCTACAAGCCGCAGGACGCCACCACCAACCCCGTGAGTGCGCCGGGCGAGACGCAGCAGCGGCCGGCAATCTGTGCGCGTGCGCTGCAGCGAGCAGGCAGCGCGCCGCAGCGCCATGCCCGACCGCCTTGCCGAGCTTGATCTGTCGCAGCAGCCCATACTCACGCCTCTTCTCCCTCAGTCTCTCATTCTTGCTGCCATCAAGCAGGAGAAGTACGCGCGCCTCCTCGATGTCGCCGCAAAGTACGCCAAGGAGCAGGGCGGCAGCGACAAGACGGCGCAGATCGACGAGGCGTGCGACCGCCTGCTCGTCGAGTTCGGCGTCGAGATCCTGAAGCTCATCCCCGGCCGCGTCTCGACCGAGGTTGACGCGCGCCTGTCGTTCGACAAGGAGGCCACCAAGGCCAAGGCGCACAAGCTCATCAAGATGTACAAGGACCAGGGCATCGACAAGGACCGCGTGCTGATCAAGATCGCCTCGACGTGGGAGGGCATCCAGGCCGCGCGCGAGCTCGAGGCCGAGAGCCAGATCCACTGCAACCTGTGAGTGGCGTAGTGCAGTTGAGGTGGGCGCGAGTGGACCCTTCCTGGCCTGCGCGCGCATGAGCGATACGCGCGCGCGCGCGAGGTTCATGCGCGCGCGTGCACGCGCCACCTTGCACCGCACTCACACCCTCTCCTCCGCTCAGCACGCTCCTCTTCGGCTTCGGCCAGGCCGTTGCATGCGCCGAGGCCGGCGTCACGCTCATCTCGCCCTTCGTCGGCCGCATCCTCGACTACTACAAGAAGCAGACGGGCAAGGAGTACGCGTCGCACGAGGACCCCGGTGTCGTGTCGGTGCAGAAGATCTACAACTACTACAAGCAGCACGGCTACAACACCATCGTCATGGGCGCCTCGTTCCGCAACATCGGCGAGATCAAGGAGCTCGCCGGCTGCGACTGTGAGTTGCGCAGCAAGCGGGTGCATGTGGAGGTGGCGGGAGGTGGAGCGGCGCAGCAGACGGACGCGCACTGCCCTGGGCCGCCACGCCACCGCGCCAGCCCCGCAGAACTCCCATGCTGACCCTCTGTCTAGTCCTCACCATCGCTCCGGCGCTGCTGGAGCAGCTGAAGAACGAGTCGGGCTCGCTCGAGCGCAAGCTCTCGCCCGAGAAGGCCAAGTCGGAGGACCCGCAGGCCAAGGTCTCGTTCGTCGACAACCAGGGCGACTTCCTCTTCGAGCTCGCCAAGGACGCCATGGCGTCGACGAAGCTGTACGAGGGCATTGCCAAGTTCGCCGAGGACGGCCAGGCGTGAGTGGCCCTGACGTGCGCTCAGTTGCGATGCCTTTGCTCACCCTTCTCCCCCCCGCCACAGCCTCAAGGACCTCGTCGCCAAGAAGCTCTAAGCGCGCCGTGCCCTGGTCTCCCTGCGATCCCCCTTCTGTCACACCATTTGGCCGCTTAATGACTACTGAGACAACATCAGACGGCGCGCGCTGAGGAATGTCTTGAGGCGTGTTGCAGGTGTGATGATTGAGTACAAGTGACAGAGGGGACGGAGAGGATGACAGCGGGCACATGGCAGGCAATGGGACAGTGGGTGGCGCGCAGGTGCGGCGCCATCACAGATAGCGGCGGCAGCCTGGCGAGCCGCAGAGACAGGCAATGGCGTCGGCCTGGTCGCCGCCTTGGAACTTGTAGTCGTACGTCAGCTCGTGCCCCGGCAGGATCGTCGTGCGTGCGTAGAGGACAATGCGCTTCTCGCCGTTGAGCGTGAGGATCTTGGCGTTGCAGTTGGGCGTGCAGCAGTGCTGCGCGGGCAGGGAACGGTGAGCGGGTGAGAGGGTGCGCGCAGGCATGCGGCGGGCACACGCACGTTCATCAGACGTGCAATGTTGCCCTTGCGCGTCGCATCGACCACGAGGTCGTCGTCGACGCGGAAGAGGTAGGTGCTGAAGTTGCCCTGCGGATCATGCGTCAGCCGCAGCAGCAGACCGCACTGCACACCCCACTCACCTGCCGCTCGTAGGCCTTCTCGCGCTCGTCGGCAATCTGCTGCCGCACCACCTCGCCGACGTACTCAATGACCATGTCGCCCGCGGGGATGAGCTCCATGGCGTACAGGCCCCAGTCGTGGATGGGCGACTTGGCGAACTTGAGCTGCTTCTTGCGCGTGCGCAGCTGGTTGAACTTGAGGATGTCCGTGTCGCTGGCCGTGTCCTTCTTGTGCTGCTCAATGCCCTGCACGAAGCGCCGCGAGTCGGCGCGGTTGTCGCGCGCCGACGCCAGCCCCACGGCTGTGGCAGTGTCGACGATGGCGCGGTTGCGGTCCGGCTGGTGCTGCGCCTTCTCCTCCTGCGGGATGAGGAAGAAGCCCTGCGTGCGCGCGCAGCCCGAGCTGTTCGGCTCGTCGTCGTTCTCCTCCAGATCCGCCTCGAGATCCTCGGGCAGGTTCTTCGACGTGACGGCCTCGCCCTTGGCCATCTGCTCGAGCGCCAGGCGCATGAAGTACAGGTCCTCGGGCGTCTCGGCGATGCCCGCCTCGAACGGATCGGGCGTCGGGCTGCGCGGCCGCGCGGGCTTGACGACGACCTTGGCCTTCTTGGCCGGCTGCGCCTCCCACTGCAGCGCCTCGGAGTCGTCGCCGTCGTCCGGCTCGGCAGGCTCCTCGACGACAGGCTTGGCGACGGCGGCCTTCTTGCTCTTCTTCTTGCTCTTCTTGGCCGGCGCCTCGTCGTCGACCTTGATCTCGTCGAGCGCAGGCGTCTCGTGCTTCACGACGACCTCCTCGAAGACGGCCGCGCTCGCCTTCTTCTTGCTACGCTTGGGCTTGACCGCGACGACCTCGTCGTCCTCGCTGTCAGTGAAGACGGGCGCGCGGTGCGACGGCTGCTCGTGAGTCTCTGGCTTGGCTTGTTGCTCCTCGACTGGCGAGCTGCGCTCGGCCCGCTGCGACTCTCGGCGTCTCTCCTTGCGCACATCGAGGCTTGGGTCCGCCACGCGCGGCTGTCGCACCGGTTCGATGCGATAGTCGCCGCGCTCAGCGGCCCACCGCGCCTGCGGCTCGCCCACATTGGGGCCGAGGGCGCGCTCGCGGCCCCAGCCGTTGTCGCGCGGCGCAGCAACTGGCACAGGACGGCCACCCACGCCGTTGAAGATGCGCCCGCCGCGCCCGCCACGGGCGCCACGAAAGGCGCCTGCACCGAAGCGCGCGCCTGCAGCGCCCTGCTCTGCACGAAGAGGCGTGAAGGTGACCTCGTCGGCCTCCTTCGGCGCCCACGTCATGGCGGTGTGCATCGCGGCGCGGATGAAGGGCATCCGCACCTCGATCGAGATCTGGATGTTGGCGCTCGTGACCTTCTTCTTGTCGAGCACCGTGCGGCAGCGCTGTGCGCCATCGGCCGTGTCGAAGGTGACATACCAGGCCGACGAGTCGCTGAGCACCTCGCACACGCCAAAGGCGGCGAAGTGCATGCGTAGCTTCGGCGCGTTGACGCCCGGCACGTGCGGTACGACGGCGTACGGGAACTTCTGGTCGTCGAGACGCTGCATGACCGCCAGCTTGTCCATGATCGTGTCGGGCTCTTCCGCCGCGGCAGTCGTCACCCGTGGAGCAGCTCCGTTGAACGCAGCCACAGCGGCGCGGCCGGCCGGCAATCGCTGCATGCCATTGCGCGGGCCAGTCGGTGCGCCAGGCACGCCAAGCACGCCACGCCCGCGTCTGCCGTAGAAGACGGCCAGTGGCTTCGGGCGGTAGTCGTCCTCGTTGTCCGAGCCGAGATCCATGTCGTCTTCTTCGCGAGGCTCGAGGCCTGAGCCCTTCGCGGCGTCCTGCGAGGCTGGCGACGAATAGCCGTGGCCGCTGCTCGGCGGCGTGTGGCCCATGGGTGACGCAGTCGCAGGCGACACGAAGCCTCGCCCGTACATCTGCCCACGTGGGCCGAGCGGCATGTTGACGCCCGGGCCCATCGGCCGCTGATTGCGCGGGCCGCGCGGAGCGGTAGGCGGCGCCATCGGCGAGGCGCTGCCAGATGCCGCTGCGCCGAGCTGGCCATTCGGAGAGATGGCACTGCCGGCGCCAGCGAGCAAGCCCGCTTTCGGCCCGCTCGGCGTGACGCTCGCGGGCGGCTTCGCCGTGCGTGGCGGGTAGCGCTTGGCCAGCAGCTCGCGGTACGCACGCACGTACTTCGAGCGCTCGAGGTCGTCGAGCACGACGGTGATGACGTCGCTCATGATGCGCTGTCCGTTGCTCTGCGTCATGGCCTTGCGTGCCACCTCGTCGCCGCGCTGCGGGTTGCGCGACTGCGTCGGCTTGCCGTCCTCGTCGTAGTCGTGCGCAAACTCGATGTGGTAGATGCCCAGGCTCTGGCTCGTACGCGGGTCCGTCTTGAGCTCCGTCTCGCGGATGCGCCCAAACGCCATGAAGAAATTGTCGACCTGGCCGCGCAGCGTGAGAGGCGATAGGCCCGTCACGAGCAGCGACCGAGGAGGCGGCGGCGGTCGCGGGCCCACCGAGTTGCCATCCCACTGCAGAGGCACACCGCGTCAGCAAGACGCCCAGTCCGACATCTAATCCAGCCCGCACAGCTCCACCACACACGCTCTCCATTGGCAACGCTCCTCCACCTTCGCCCGGCCCGGCTCCTCGGGAAACACTCACCTCCCATACAGGATACGCCAACTGCGTGCGCACCGCACCCCTCCCATGCTTGACCGGCGGCAGCGACTTTCTCGGGTCCACTGACACCGCCGCCATGTCCTCCTGGGTCTGGTAGCGGCGCACCGCTTCCTTGCCCTTTGCGCTGCCGCGGTCCAGATTCGGATCATACACCGTCTTGAAGCCGCGCTGCGAGCTCGAGGGCTCGAGCGGCAGCTCGTGCGGCAGCAGGACGTGTCCAAAGGACAGCGTCGGCGGCGGAGGCGAAGCTGGCGCTGGCTCCTCGACCTCAGCAGGCGGAGGCGGAGGCGAGCCGGGCGGCGGCGGCGGAGGTGGAACCGAGACGTCATCTTCTTCGGCCGGTGGAGGCGGCGGCGGAGGAGGTGAGGGCGGAGGCGGCGGTGGCAGAGCGGCTGGCGGCGGAGGCGGAGGCGGCGCACCCGGCTTCGGCGGGCTCGCAGCGGGCTGCTCTACGCGCATGAACGCCCGAGGACCGCTGGGAGTGCGCATAGCACTAGGCTGCTTTGGCGGAGCGGGCGCGCCAAAGCGTGCAGCTGCGAATTGCGCACGAGGGCCGGTGGGCGCCGAGGGCGGAGGCTGCTGCGCTGCTGGCCGCGACATCTGGCGCGGCCCAGTCGGCGGCGTCGAACCTGAGGCGGCCGAGTTCGGCGGCGACATCGCTCCGGGTCCCCGAGGCGGCGTGGCAGTCGCGGACAGAGGCGACCGCACGGCTGTCACCGGCGAGAATGGAGGGCGAGGAGCGATGTCTGCCCTTGCCGGCGGCACGAGCGAGGCTCGTGGCTGTAGAGGAGGCACCTCGGGCCGCGGCGGTGGCACAAATGCTTGTCGCGGCTCCACAGGAGGAAGCTCTGACCGCGGCGGCGGCACGAAGGAAGCTCGCGGCTCGAGAGGCTGAACGTCTGCTCGCGGCGGCGGCACGTACTGCGAGCGAGGCGGAGAGCGAGGTTGCGGCGGCTCTGGCCGCACTGGCGTGGGCGTCCGCACAGCGGGGCTCTCTGACGCCTCGCGCGAATCGGCGCCTGCGCTTTCGCGCCGGGGCCAGCGTGGCACTGCCGACTCAGACCGAGGCTCGAGAAACTCGGCTGGCCTGGGCTCGGCTGGCACCTCACGAGCTGGCGGGTCCTGCGGCGGAGGAGCCACGTGCGCGGCCTCATCATGCTTCTCGAATGGTGCACGGGAAGACTCAGCTTGTGGCGCAGAGGGCACCGGCGAGGATCGTGGCTCGGCTTCCGCAGGCAACACCTCGGTCCGGTCTGCCATCCTCGCATCGCGATCCGCAGATGCTGGAGGATCAAGCCGCGAGGGACCAGGCGAGGCGGAGCGGGCAGGCCAGCGATTCGCCGGCGCTCGCTCTGCCGACCGTTGCTCGCTGAAGCTGTCTCGCTCGGGCTGTCGCGACGGCCAGCCGCCGTCTCGATCAGCGGGCAACACCGGGCTCTGCCGTCGCTTGCGACGCGCACCGCCACGCTTGCGGCTCTTGCGCGGCTGTGAGCCAGCGTCGCCGCTGCGCTCGTCGTACTCCGCCAATGTGGAGGGCTCGCGGCGCTCCCAGCCTGATGGCTCGGCGTGTCGTCTGAGCTCAGAGCCGTCGCGGCTGCGGCTTCGTGGGGCGGGTCCCGGCCCTGCGCCGTCCGAATCGGCGTCGGAGAGCTCGCCTTCCTCGGGGCTGCCCTCGCGAGCGCCGTTCGAGCTTGCGGCGCGCGCTGGTCGGACAAGCGGCGAGGTCGGCCGGCGGAGCGGGACAGCAGGAGCAGCAGGATGAGAAGGCTCATCTCGAGCCACAGCCGAGGCGCGCGGGCCCCAGCCGTTGTCCTTTGGCATGGGTGCGCCGCGCGGACTGCGCTCGTCGCGGCTGCCGCTGCCCGAAGCCGCGGGCCAGCCGTTCGCCGAAGGCCCGGGCCCGCCGGGACGGTACGAGTCGACGTCGCCGGTGTTGCTCTTACGCCCGCCGCGAGCGCGCGACGAGCCGCTGGAGGAGCTGCGTGCGGGCCATGAGCTCATGGCTCGCCGCTCCGGCTGCAGGCGGGGCGCAGGATGCTTGCTGGCTGGGAGAGGGCGCGAGATGAGCGTCAGCAAAGGCTCTGACGGGCGCAGGCGAAGGCAGTGTGATTGCTCGGGTCGCTTGCGATCTGGCTGCAGCCTGCCGATGCCGCGAAGACAATGGCTCACGAGCTGCTCCACTCACACTGGCGGGAAGACTAGGGCGCCTTGACTGTGGTATCAGGGCTCGGTCGGCGGCGAGAGCACTTGTGTAGCGGCGCCAGCAGTATGATCGCAGTAGATGTAGGTGACGGGGTATGGCAGACGGGAAAAGGAAGACGTGCGGGGCACGCAACCAGCTGGAGCGGAGCAGCACAGCGTCGAGCGGGCCTGTCCGTGCGGTGCGAGGTGCGGAGAAGTCGGCGAGCTGGAGCGCGGTAGGCGAGCCAGAGAGCGTCAGTGCTGCCGGGCGTCGGGGCAGTATGCGCAGCGCTGAGGCTGCGAGACGATCGCCGCTGGGCCGAGTGTATGCGGCGTGTGCAGTGGAGGGTGGATGAAGAGGAGACGAGGCAGGGTAGCAAAGTCGTCTGGCCGCCTGCTGAGCTCGCGCGGCACTTCACCGCGCCGCGCCGCACACACTGCTCGCGTGCCCGGCCTGTATTGCTCGCTGCTCGTGCGAGAGACCCGCGCTGCACCGTGGACACTGCTCATGTGCCCGCGAGGCACGCCGGCGCTCGGACGCGCCTCGAGCGCGACGCGCCTCGCTCGCCCTCTCCGTCCCGCCATGACCACAACATCCTCAGCGGCCGCAGTCACCTCCTCACACATCACGGCCCAGCTCAGCTCATGCATCATCATTAGCCACTCCATTGCCTCGCTCAGGCATCGTGCTGCTGCAGAAAGGCGCCAATGACACGTCTGAACTCCTCCGGCTGTTCGAGGTGGCAGCAGTGCGAGCAGCCCTCAAACACGTGGCTCGTGGCACCAGCGATGCCATCGACGAACGGCTGCCAGGTGATGGGTGTCGCCTCGTCGTGCTCGCCGGCGGCGACGAGCGTCGGCACGTCCTTGATCTGCGCCAGCCGCTCGGTGATCGTCCAGTCCTTGAACGTGCCGACGACGTGGAACTCGTTGGGCCCGTTGAGCGTGCGGTAGACCGTCGGGTCGGCGGCGCACTGCGCCTCCGAGTCCTGGAAGTCTTGCGGGAACGGGTCTTGACGCACGACATGGCGGATGTCTGGGTGGAGGGCAGCGTCAGCAAGGCGATATGCGATGCACCACGCAGCAATCTCACAGAACTCGTGCGTGGCAGCGAGGTACTCGGGGTCCTCGTGCGTGCCTGCCTTCTCGTGCTTGTCCAGCGCCTCGCGAGTCTCCTTCGGCAGCTGGGCCCGCAGGTCTGCCGCGCCCTTGAGCCAGAGCTCCATCGACGCCGGGCTGTTGCAGATGGCGAGGGATGCCGGGCGCAGGCCGCGCACTGCCAGCTCAGCGGCAAGCATGCCGCCCCACGACTGGCCTAGGAGATGATACTTCTCGATGCCGAGGTGCCTCATCAGACTGTGATGCTCGTCGACGAACAGCTGCACGCCCCAGAAGTCCGTCGGCGCCTCGGGGCGATGCGTGGAGCGTCCGCAGCCAAACTGGTCGTACAGCACCACGGCGCGCCCCGTCTCGTCGGCCAGCTCGGCGAGGTTGTGCAGGTAGTTGGACGCCATGCCGGGTCCGCCGTGGAGCACGACGAGCGGCAGCGCAGAGCTGGGAGTGTCGGGCTCGACGAGACGATACCAGGTGAAGCCGTCCTGGAACGGCGCTTGTCCTTCAATGACGCGAGCCATCTTGGCGGCACGGAGCGGGCGTGGTGGTGTGGGATGAAGTTGAAGCGGCGGAATCGTCGACCGTGTGCTTGTCTTGAGGGACGGCGAGGCGAACGGCGCAGGCCAATCTAATCAGCCCCGTCCTACGTGGGGTCAGAGGGAAGCGGAGTTGGCGGCGCGTGGCTTCGGCGCTGACGCCGCCGCCGCACCGCCGCTGCACGTTGGCCGCACCTGCGTCTGCTCCACATGCACCCGCCCCGGACTCCCTCACTCGTAACCGCGCCCGGCATGGAGGAGCGACCGCCGCACACAGACTCGCTCGCTGAGCCATCCTCGTCCCGCACTGGCGGTCAGACAAGCGGGCTCTCGTCCAGCTCGCCTCCTAGCACGCCGGACGTCGAAACGCCCGAGGAGCTCTCACGCGCCGCCTCGCCTGGGTCATTGCGTCCGCCGCAGGGTGCTCCCGCACTCAGCGACAGTGATGCGCCTTCCGCTCCAGCAACAAGCACTGCCGCACCGACGACGGACGAGCTAGAGGCCTTCCGTCGCGCATGGCAGTCAGAAGTCAGCGAGCGCAAGCGCGCCACCGCAACGGCGCCCTCGCAACCGCCGCCTGTGCCGCCGCCGCTGCCGGCAGACAGCAGCGCCTCAGCGCCGCTCAGCCGCACAGAAGAGCACGAGACTGCGAGCGATGACGAGGAAAACGCAGCAGCAGACGATGAGCAGCCTCACTCGCACGTGTGGCCGACAGCTGGACCCTCTTCGCCGCAGCGACCACGCACCCTGCCCGACCGAGCTCTGGCAGAGGCGCTGCTGCCGCCACTGCCGGCTCCAGCATTGGCGCCCGAGCTCCTCGCAGCTCGCGCAGCTCGGGCGCGTGAACACGCAAAGGCCGACGCCAAGGTGCTGGAGAGCGAGAAGGGCCGGAGAGAGATGGAGGAGGGCGTGAGACTGTACGCGCGTGGCGTGGGCGCAGAGCGGAGAGGCGATACAGACGAAGGTGAGTCAGACGACGAGACAGCGGGGAAGGTGCTCGCTCGGGACAGACTGCCTCCAAGTGCTGCGCAGCGCCACGTCCTGAGCTGGAGATGGCGTTCTCGTCGACTTGCGTGAAGGCTGACACGACTCTCGCACAGCGATCCAGTTCTACCGCCGAGCCTTTCGGCTCTACGAGGCTTCAGACCGGCTGTACCAGCGCGCGGTGATCCTGCTCTCCTCGCGGCCCGCCGACGATCCCGATCAGCCGATCGATCCCCTGCTCTCGACGGAGGAAGTCGTCTCTGCGGTCTGCTCCGCGCTTGAGACGTCCCCGTCGGACGCCACACGCAGCGCCACCCGCACCTCGCCTGACGTGCCTCGCGCTCAGAACCATGCTGCACCGGTGCAGAGCGGTGCAGTGGGCAAGCGTCTGCCGCTTGTTGCGCCTGCCGCTGCGCCGCCCGCTCCGATGGCTGCTATTCTGCCCGACGACCAGCCTGATCTCGCAGAGCTCCTCTCCAAGCTGGCACTTGCCGTGCCATCCGACGATGCGGAAGCAAGCCGAGCCATGCCAGCGGCCTCTGCCGAGCATGCAGCCTTGCGAGCCCGCTTCACGCCAGAAGACGAGGAGCAGCCGGTCTTGCTCGATGTGCTCCCGGACGAGGTACTGCTGCTCATCTTCTCGCACCTCGCCGCTCCGCGCGGCAAGCGCGGCGCCCGCATCGCGCCCGTGCCGCCAGGCGAGCCGCCGAGTCGCAGAGGCATCGGCGTCGTGCTGGCGGGTCCAGACTGGATGAGTCTCGAGACCGCCGGCCGGACGTGCGTCACATTTCGCCGCTTGACTGCAGCGTGGAGCATCTGGCGGTGAGTGGTGTGTACTGGCAAGCTAGTCATCTTCCGTGCTGACAGAGCTTGTGCAGAGACGTCGCGCGGGACACGTTCTTCGTGCCGCAGCTGCCGCCAGAGATTCCGTTCGAGACGCTGCCGCAGCTGCTGGCGCTCTCGCATTGGCGCGATGTCTTCGTTGCGCAGCCCCGCCTGCGGCTGAATGGCTGCTACATCGCCGCCTGCCACTATACGCGGCAAGGCATGCATCCCGACAATCGCTGGGTGCAGGTCGTGCATGTGAGTCTTTAAGCCGTGCCGCCTCTCTCGACACGCGACTCACACCCTCGCGCTCAGGTCGTCGAGTTCTACCGCTCGCTGCGCTTCCTCCCCGACGGGCGCGCCCTCTCGCTCCTCACCACCGACGTGCCGGCCGACACGGTGCGGACAATGGAGCCCGGCTTGCGCGCCAAGGGCTTCGCCATCGGTCGCTGGTCGCTCGAGCCGCTCGGCCTGGCCGACGACGAGTTCTACGGCCGCGCGCCGGGCCCCAAGGTGCTCATCGAGGACCTCAAGGACCGCAGCATGGAGAAGTACGCCTTTCGCATGGTCTTTGCGCTCAAGCAGACGGCGGTGAGGCATGTCCGTGGCCCCGCGAGCGAGCATGCGCTGACTGCCTCCTTCAGCGCGGCCGCTGGAACAAGCTCGAGATGCTCGACTACGAGTCGGTCAACCTGCAGACGCGCGCCGTCTGCACCATCCCGCAGAAGCACGACAAGGCGTTCCGCTACAGCCCGGTGCGCTCGTACGGCGTGTAATGCTATCACGCAGTCAGACGCAATGTGTGTGCAACGCGACGCGCCGCAGCGATCAACGCGCGGCGCGGTCCAGGTCGTATTGCGGGAGGTGGTGGAGTGTGTGCGGAGAGAGGGGTCATGAGTGTATGCGGTCGGGTCGAGAGAGAGCGAGACGAGCAGCTCGGCACAGCCGAGCGCAGGGCGTCGGGACAATAGGAAGAGAGAACGGTCCGGCGAGGCACGAGAAGGACGAAGCGGCGGGCGGCGACTGCAGATGCACAGCATCATGCGCGGACAGAACACGAGACGGCGGCGACGAGACGCTCAGCACGAGCCGAGGTTGTTGTACACCTTGAGGTCGTAGCCCGTCTTGCCCTGGCACCAGCCGTTGAAGAGCTGGTTGAGGTAGTCGAGGTTGTTCTGCGCGTTGCAGCCCCACTGCTTGTTCGTCGCCGAGTTGTAGCTCAGCTGCCCGTCCTGCCAGCCGTTGTAGGCGCCGGCGGCGGCGAGCACGTTCTGTCCGCGGTTGTCGTACTCCGTCTTGAAGTACTTGGCGCCCGTCATGATGTTCGTCGCCGCGTCCCAGCAGTTGATGCCGCCGCACTTGTCGGGCGTGAGCTGCATCATGCCGATCTCGCCGTTGCCGCCCGTCACCGACGGGTTGCACGTGCTCTCCTGCATCGCAAACGACATGAGCAGCACGGCCGGCACGCCCGTGGCCTTCTCGGCGGCGCTGAAGGCGCCCTCGTACTTGGCGCACGGCTTGAACGTCGCCGACTGGGCGGCCTGTGGTGGGGTCTGGTGAGTGAATGCGCATGGCAGGGACATGTGCGCGGCACGCACCTGGTGGGCGGAGATGACGCGCAGGTCGCTGAGCTTGACGTTGGGCGCCTTCCACTTGGAGTTGGGGTTCTGCTTCGAGACGCCGCAGTTGAGGAAGTTGATGTTGCCGTTGGGGTACTCGTCCGACGCGCCCGGGTCGGTGCACTGGCCGGCGAAGCGCATGCCGAAGAGGCCCTTGCTGCCCGACGCGTCGTTGTTCGACGACGACGACGACGAGGTCGACTTCTCCTCGGTCTTCTGCGACTTCTGCTCCGTCTTGTGCTCGGTCTTCTGCTTCTTGACTGTGGGCAGACGGGTGAGTGACCGTTGACAAGCGAGGTGCGCAGCCACAGAGCGCGTCCATCCAGGCCTGCAGCGCCAGGCGCCGCGTGCATCCATCATCGCATCACCGCACTGCGCCGAGCAGCCGTCGCCGTCCGCACCACTCACCGGCCTTGGTGTCAGTCTTGGCGGAGGCCTGCTCCGCCGCCTTCTTGGCCGCCTGCGACTTCTTGTTCTTTGACTTGTTCGTCTTTGCCTTGCAGCTCTTGGTGCTGCCGCGCTTCTCGATCTCGGCGTCGGCGTCGGCGTCAGCGAGGTCGCGGCGCGCCTCCTCGGGGTGCTGCGCGTAGTACGTGTCGACGAGGGCGCGGCGGCGCTGCTCGCTGAGCGGGTGGCGCGAGCGGCGCGGCAGGGCGACGCCGTTGGGCAGTGCGTCGGCGTCGTAGAGCGAGCCGAGGGCGCTGGAGGCGCCCATGGCCACGACGGCGAGCGAGACGAGGGCAGAGAACTTCATGGTGTGCAGGGAGTGTGAGGGTGGATGTGGGTCGTGAGGAGTGAAGTGAGAGTGAGATGGGAGGTGCGGCGGTCCTTCAAGGGCGTCGGGGTGGAGTGGATGTGGCGATGGAGGTGGAAAAGAGAGACGCTGCGTCGAGCAGTGCTGTTGTATGCGGAAGGAGGGCGAGGGACAGGGGGTTGAGGTGATGAGGAGAGGGGCGCCAGGTGGCCGCCGGCGCAGCAGGCTGGCAGCGGGCGAGGCGAGGAGGCGCCGCCGCCCGCAGCGCAACAGACGCGCGCCGCCCGCCGCCCGCGCGTGCCAGCAGCCTTGGCACAGCGCGAGGACAAGCGAGGCGTCAGCGGGCACCTCGCCTGTGTCCGCGTTTCGAGGGGCCGCTGCAATGCCCCCCTCAATCGCAGACGCTCATCTCCGCTGCTGCTGCGCCGCCGCCGGCCTGCCAAATCGAGCCGCAGGGGCTTGGTCCGCCTCGCGCGCGGGCAGCCCGCAGGGGAGCACAGCCGCGGCCACCGCAGCAGGCCATCGGCCGCCGCACCGGGAAAGCGCCCGAGCCGCACCAACGGCCGCGGTCACGCCTCGAGCGAGGCTCCGCGCTCTCGCAGATGGCACTCTGACTCGTGGCAGAGTAGGAGTGAGCGCAGAGGCTAAGCGCACGCCGCTTGCATTCAGAGAGGCGCCGTCGGATGCGGGTGCGGAGGCATCGCGTGCGCCAGAGCAGCGAGGGCAAGAGCGAAGCGCTCGGACTTGGCAGGCGCGCACCCGGCACGCCCGATGGGGCGCCTTGTTCGCCGGCCATCTCGCATCGTCACTGCACACACTCGCCGCCTGCGTCCGCCCCGGGGCCACTCGCTGCTCCTCGCCAGTCCCCTCTTCTTGTGATGGAGAAAGCGCCACCGACGCATTGACTCTCAAGTGGGCCTCGATCTGGCGCTGCGCCGTAAAGTGCTCCATCTGCGGCTCCGCCTCGCGACTCGCGTGACAATGGCCTCGGAGCCGCGATGCCGTCCCTTGGGTGTCGCTCGAGCCGCTATCTCGGATGAGTAGCATTCTTTCTCGAAGCAACGATTGAGCAGAATAGCGCACATACCTCGGCGGAGCGGGAGGATGGTGCTCGAGCGTTGATCGCCATCGCGATCCGCGGATCATGAGGAGAGAGCTTACGGGCGTTGCCAATCAATAAAGCGAGAGAGAACAAGGCGCCCCATGAGAGGGGTCACGACACAGGCAGACGCAAGATGACAGTTGCTTGCGCATTGGACGGATGCATGAGGAGGTGTACAAGTATGATGGATGATAGGGCACAAGTTGCATGAGAAGGATGGGAGGCTAAGAGGAAGAAACGAGGCCCAGACGCTGGCGCAAATGCAAGCCGGTGAACGTCGGCGCTGCAGCGGCTGCGGCTGCGACGGAGCGCGGGCTGCGGATGGCTGCCTGGGCAGAGGCCAGGGGCGCAGAGGATGAGAGCTGAGCCGTCTTGCTCGCCGAGAGACGCAGCAGAGCATGTGCGCTGTGCGTCGTGGCTGCAGCGGCACGCCACGCGCGTTCGCGAGTGCTGCGGCGCAGCACAACAAGCAGCACGGCGACCAGAAGGAGCCAGCGCTTCTGCGGCAGCGTAGCGATGGGCTTGCCCTGCAGGCGCTTGCGCTCCTCGAGAGCACGCTGCTGCTGCATGCGCACCATCGTCTCCGTCTCGCCGCGCAAGCCGGCGTTGCGCAATCGCTCGTAGCGTCGCTCAGCCTCCTGCCAACGCCGCGAGCCTTCCTCGGCCTCGCCGCGGCTGCCGAGCGCCAGCAGGCCCACGACGGCGTGATAGAGACGAATGAAGCGGGCGCGCACAGAGCGGTGCGCCGAAAGAAGACGCAGCACGAAGAGGTACGCCAGCGTGCGCATCAGGTCGCGCTTGCGTCGGCGCGCGTGCAGGTGGCGAGCATGGCCGGTTGTGAGGTCGAAGCGCTGCGGCACCTCACCGGCAGCGCCCTGGCTCACCTCGATGCCAAGCGCATTGACGTCCGGCCTGCCGCTGGGACCAGCTGCGGCGGCGCTGTTGTTCATCGCGTACGCAGGGTAGCCCCAGAAGGGATTGCTGGCGTTGTACGGCGATACGACGCCCGGCAGGCGCTCGTACTTGCGCGTGCGCCGCGAGAGGAAGCGCCCAGCGCCAATGCCGGCGCTGAGCGGCGGCTCCTCGATGAACGGAACCTGCAGCTTCGGCGAGCTCGGGCCACGCTCGATCTCCTCGTCAATGGCCGAGCGAGGCGATGCCTCAGAGGTGCCCTGTATGACGGCAACGGAGGCCTCACCGAGGCTGCCCTCGGCCTGTTGCGCCTGCTGCGAGCGCAGCTGCTCGCGATATGTCCGCGCCTTGTCCTCCTCAGCCGCCTGCTGCCCATGGCTGCCGCTGCGCCAGCGCGCAAAGAAGCCGAGCTTGGCGCGCGTGTCGCGCGGCTTCGTCGTCTCGGTGACCTTGCTGTCGCTGTGGTCCGAGTCGGGACTCTCGGCGCGAAGAGGATCCACGCCCTCGCCTGGCGTCGAGCCGGGCAGCGAGAGTCGAAAGTCGCGCAGTGAGCCGACTCTGCGCACAGGAGAGTGCGAGCGCGAGGCGGCAGGCGACTCGTGCGGCGACGTGCCAAAGTGCACGTTGCGCGCGCGGCGGCGCTGGGTCGGTGCGCCAGGTGGGGCCCAGGGCGCACTCGCGCCGCTCGACGAGCGCAGCCGCTTCTGCCGGATCGTCGGCGACGTCGCAGCGGATGCACCTGGCGTCATGCTCGGCGACACTCCGGCGCTCTCGGAGATGGTGCGCGAGCGCGAGCCCGAGGCCGTCGGCGTGGCATCGCGCGCGCTCTGCGTCATGTGCAGGTGCTGCAGCTTGCGCGCTGCCTTTGGCGTCATCTGCAGGTGTCCGGCGGCGGGAGACATGGAGAAGCCAATGGGCTCGGACGATGGCGTGGGAGGTCCAGACGGGCGCGGAGTCACTGCGCGAGATGCCCAGGGCTGTAGAGAGGATGTCAGCTGGCGGGCATGTCACGCGCAACATGCGACGTACCGAGGGCGCCACGCTGTGATACTCGTCCAGCGCGCTCTCGAAGCTGCCCGTCCGGCTCAGGGCCGGCCGTTCGCGCGTCGCATGCAGCGGCGGGCTGCCAGGTGGCCCGCTAGCAGAGCGCGCCGGCTTGGCGTACTTGCGCATCATCTCGTTGGTGCCCTCGGTGAGCTCAACCTCCCAGTCACCGCCAAACTCGGCAGGCAGCGCGGAGGGGTCGAAGTGCTCCTCGGCGAGCTCCTTGTTCGAGGGAAAGAAGATGCGCGAGAGAGCCTGCTCGGGCAGCACGCGCTTTGCGAGGCCCCACATGCCGGCATGCACCCAGCCGTAGTGCAGCACGTACACGGCGCCGACCATGCCGGGAAAGTGGTTCTTGAGCAGGTCGAGCAGGAACGGCAGCAGCTCCATCTCGAGATTCGCCATGCCCGACGAGAGCAGCGAGATGGCAATGACCATCTGGAATGGCGGCGGCGCGCCCTCTGCACCCTCCTTGCCATCGCGGGCGGCCGACTCGCGCGCATACACGTGCGCGAGATGGCGGCGCACCGACTCCATGCAGGCGACGATGTACTCGCGGCACTCGTCGAGCGAGTTGCTGTTGGCGCGCTCGAGGGAGCGCAGCGAGATGACGCCGCAGGGGCGCCCGTAGCGGTCGACGAAGCGCGGGTGCGCCCAGAAGAGTGGCGGCCGCGCGGCCGGCGGGTCGACGTAGATCGGGTGCAGCGACGAGAGCGAGAGCGAGGCGAGGTCGGTGCGCAGCCGCCAGAGCAGCGACTCGGTCATGAGCTTCAGCGCGGCACTCTCCGAGTAGCGCGAGCGGCGGAAGAAGCGGAACACGGTGGCTAGAGAGGTGTCAGAGTGCCCCCCTGGCTCCCGCTGTGCTGGCACTCACCGCGGTCGTCGATGAAGCCGTCGCACTCGGCCTGCTCGCGCTCGCCCAGCTCCTCGCCCAGCTCGGCCTCGAGCGCCGGCGGCAGCTGCTCGCGCGCCGCCTGCTGCAGCGCCTCGATGTCTGGCGCATGCGTGGCGTGCGAGCGGGCCAGGTCGCTCTGGCGTGCCGCGATGGCATCGGCAGCTCGCTGGCCGCCCATGGCTAGCAGGAGGAGCGGCGGCGGGTGGGGTGCGAGTGACGCCGCGCGGCGAGGTGTAGGATGCCGCGAGCGAAGCTCGGTGTGGTGAGAGGGAAGCGACGCAAGGCAGCAGCGCAGGTGTGGAAGACGCAGAGCCGGCACACTCCACCTTTGCGAGGTCACGGAGAGGAGACGCGGAGCCGTGAAAAGGCCCTCCCCACACGCCGCGCCAAGGAGCGCCGGTCCCTGCGCCGCCGGTGCCGGCTCGGCGGCCGGCGCTGATCGCCGCTCCGCCGGACCGGCGGGCGCCTTACGTAAGCCATCACACCTGCCCTTAGGCGCCGCCCAATGGATGGGACACCTCATTGCCCGCTCAGGGCTGCTCGGCGTCATCGCAGCGCATGCCGAGGCGCTGCAAGCGAGCTCCGCCGTGCCGACGCCTGCCTAGATGGGATGCGAGGTGGCAAGAGAGGGGCAGTGCAGCGCTGAGCGGCGGCTTGACGGGGCCGCGCGTCGCGTGCGAGGGACGCGTGTGTTGCTGCACCGCCTCACGACGCGGCGAGAGCTGCAGCGCCCGGTGCCGCGAGAGGTGTTGGTCTAGCGTCTGGCGTGGTGCTGCAGCAGCCGCAGCGAGGGGCATGCCTGGCGCAGGATGGCGTCTCTCCGCTGCGGCTAGCGCCAGATCCAGCTGGTCTGGACTCCGAGGCAGCGACAGCATCAGAGGCCGCACGCCGCTGCCTTTGTCCGCTGAGGGGCAGCGCCGGGGCCCGGCGGCGGCGACAAGGGCATTCATTGCTCGGCGACAGCGCCGCTCCGTCCTTTCCTCCTCAACACCACCCTCATCACTCGGCCAGCATGGCAGCGCCGCCGGCCGCGGCCGCCAACCCCTTCATCAGCGCCGCCGAGGGCGCCGGGCCGTCACGCCGCGCGCCGCCGGTGCCGCCCAAGCTGCCTGGCCTGGACCTCGAGCTGCAGAGCGCGATGCACGACGCCGCCTCCAGCCCGCTGCTGCTGGACGAGGAGTACACGCAAGTCTCGCGCTTCAGCGACGACGGCGACACGACGTGTCCGCGCGCCGTCTCGCCTAGTTTCTACTCGGACGATGCCTCCGGCGAGGCCTCGCGCGCCTCGACGGGCCCGTCGATCAGGAGCACCACGGGCGGCATCCGGCCCCCGCCGCCGCCGCCTCGCAAGGTCTCCAGCGGGCCGCGCGACGCCAACTTCCGCGTCAGCGGCATGCTGCTCGGCGCGAACAGCAACACCAGTCTCGGCAGGCACGGCTCAGAGCCGATCCAGGGCTATCTGAACATCGCGGCGCAGTGAGTCAGATCAGTGAGGGAGAAGGCGCGGCAGTGCTGACTGCCTCGCAGTCGCAACGATGTGACTCGCACGTTCAGCCTGCCGCCCTCGTCGCTCAAGACTCTCTCGTCGACGAGCCTGGCACACATTCTCGAGCTCGACATTCCGATCAGCCGCTCGCGCTGGGACCCCGAGACGCGCAGCGGGCGCGCCGCTCGCACTCGGCGCGGCTCGTGGCAGAGCCTGCGCACTGTCGGCGAGCGCATCATGCTCGCCGCGCAGCCCGCCGAGGTATGGATAGCCTACCAGCCGCGCATCGCCGGTGCTGCCGGCGCCAAGCCGCGGCATCCCAGATGGCTTCGCCTCGACGACTTCGCCCTCGCAGAGCCGACGCTGCAGTCTGCTGTGCTGGAGCGGTATCTGCGCAGCTACATTACCGTCGAGGAGGAGCCAGAGTGGCTCAGCCTCATGATCCGCGAGGCGAGCGAGGGCGCGCCGCCAGCGTCGGACGACCGAGGTCCAACAGGCATGCAGCGCGTCGGCAAGGGCCTCAGTCGGCTCTCCCTCGGCGTCGCCTCGCTCTTTGGCGCGCTCGACGTGCTCGACGGCGGCGAACGGTCCGAGGCGCGTCGCCGCGCTGAGCTCGAGGAGCTCGGCTTCGTCGAGATCGAAGGGGCTCAGGGAAGCGAGAGCAACGCAGCGCCGCCTCGCTCGCCAAGTCCGTTTGCGCGTCGTCTGGGCGGCTTCCGGCGGAATAAGCCCGCGAAGCAGGGCGGCTTCGTCGGCATGTGCAGGTCCATCATCGATCGGGCGCTGGGTGCCGAGAATCCGTCGAACATGATGGCGCCGCGGGAGCAAGTCGATGACCTCGAGGCCGACGCACAGCCTCTCACCGGGAGTGCTGTGGCCGAGCTGGCTCGCGCGCGGCCCGAGATATCAGCCCCATTGCCGGCAGCAGCAGCAAGTCCGCAAACTAAGCGGCGGAAGGAAAGCGGCGCCGACAACAATCGCAGCGAAGGCACAAAGGAGCCGTTCCAGCGTCTGCGGCGAGCCTTCTCCACGAAGGACAAGGAGAATTCGCCGCTGCTGAAGCCCGGCCTTGGGCTACAGCCGACTGTCGTTGACGGCTACGGCGCCGTGGTGCAAGGCGGCGGCTGGCCGACTGGCAAGCTCGCAGCGTCAGGCTCGAAGAAGAAGCGCAAGGAGGAGCGGGCAGACACGTTTTGGCGGCCACGGGGCGAGGCGGCACCAGAGAGCATGACCAGCTCTTCGGACTCGCAGGAGGCAGAGCGCATCCGGAACCTCGGTGTGAGTCTGCGCAGTTGCCGTCCTAGAAGTGCTGCGTTGACACAGGCTCGCAGCGACGATGGGCGTCGCCGCCGCCCGAGGGACAGGTGCGCGAGTCGAAGGTGCTGCGCGAGCGCCTCGATCTGAATGCAGAGAGCCTGCGGCAAACGCTCCCGCTGCCTCCGCTCAACGACTCCGCTGCTGTCGCGGTGCCGCGCCCGGGCGGTGCAAGCGTCCGCACAACCTCCGAGCACAGCGCGCGCGTGCCACAGGCGCGCCTCACGATGGCCGACGTGCCCATGAGCTGCCAGTCGATCACGGACGTGCCTGCTGGATCTTCCGCTGCCGGTCACGGCCAAGATGATGCCGACAGCAGCGATGACGGCAACTACCTCGAGCCAGGCTCGCGAGATGACGAGCGGCGAGACTCGGCTGCCACGGCGCGGCCGATGAGCCACTCCAAGACGAGCGAGTCGATCGTCACGAGCGATGCGCGCGACGGCCTCGTCATTCGGGCGCCCTCAGCATCGCCTTCGCTCAGCCGCGCGCATCAACTAGTCTCCGACACGTCGCTGTCCAGCTCGCCCGGCAAGGCGAAGCGGTCGAAGGTGAGCCAGTGCAGTATGAGGCTGCCTCGCGCTTTGCTGACTCTGCACTCTCTCGTCAGCCCTCGTCTTGGCGACGCTTCGGACGGTCCAACAACGGCGACGCCGACACAGGGGCCAGCTCTTCAGACGAGAACCAGCTGCCAACACCTCGTCGGCGCTCCTTCTCCCTCACGCGGCCGGCCAGCAGAGGGGCCGACTCGGCTCCCATGCGGCCGGGCGGCGCGCAGATCATCGCACGGCCCGCCGATGCTGGCATCGCCGTCTTCAGCGGAGCACGCTGACATACCAACGAGGAACGATACCATATGCGTTGCCGCTGCGTCGCTTAGTCGTCGTCGATCGCGTCAGAGTGCTCCTGCGAGTCGTCCTCGACGATGCTCTCTGAGACGTGCCCATCGTCCACAATGCTCTCGGAGACGTATGCGTCGTCGGTGACCTGCGCTGCTTCGTGCTCGCGTGCGAGGCGTGCAGATGCGTCCTGGCCGTCGGCCATCTCCTCATCCTCTGCATACGCAGCAGTCATGGCGGACACGAAGTCTCGCTGCGAGTCACGCGTCAGACGTGCGCACCGCGATGCAGTCGTGCGACTCGCCTGGATGCTGAACAGGAAGGGACGCATGTCCGGCAGCGTGCAGTGGCGCACTGCTTGCGACAGCTGGGCTTGCAGCTGTGTGGCGCACGTCAGCCTGGAGACAGCCGGCGCAGCGCTGACGCACCCTCAGCACTTCGTTGCGGCGCAACAGAACCTTGCTGCTCTGTTGGCGGGCAGCAGCAGCAGTCTCGTCGTGCTCGAGAAGCTCCGCCATCTCTGTCGCACGCTCGAGCAGCCGTGGAGGCAGGCAGCACGATCGCGCCATTGCGATGCCGTAGTGTGGCCTGATGCAGCGTGAGCGTGATGAGGGCAGCGCATGAAGCGGCCGCTCACTCCTTGCATGCTCCCGACGTGAGGCGGTGGTGGAAGACGAGATTGAAGTCGTCCCGGACCTTCGAGTCGTAGCCAACCGCGAGGTGCTGCGACGAGACGCCCGGCAGATGGGCCAGCGTCGTTGGCAGCGCCTGGAAGTGCGTGGCGAAGAAGGTCGGCGCCTCGATCGCGATGAGCTCCTCGCTGATGGCCTGGGCGATGCCGATGCCGTCTTGCGGCGAGGTGCCGCGCTGAGAACGGGATGTGAGCATACAGCCGCGCAGGCAGCGCTGAGACTCACGCCTAGCTCGTCGATCAAGACAAGACTGCGCTTGCTGGCGAGCGACAGGACGAACGAGGCCGCGCGCATCTCGTTGGCGAAGGTGCTTAGGTTCGCCTCCTGGTCGTCGTCGTTCGACAGTCGCGTGAGGATGCATTCGAGATCCGGAATGAAGGACGCGTAGTCGGCGGGCACGCTGCAAGCCTGCTTATCAGCAAAGCTTGACGCACCACGACCGAAAGACGCACAAGGAGCCAATGCTAGCCATGATCTGCAGCATGGCAATCTGACGCAGATACGTTGTCTTCCCCGAATGATTGGCTTGAGTGCAGCAGTCAGTCGCGCGGTGGGTGCGGGAGATGCTGCTATGGCTCACGACCCGTGATGAGGAAGAAGGACTGGCCGCCTGCGACGTATGCATCGTTCGGCACCGCGCCGCCGCGGATCTTGACGTCGAGGATGGGATGCCGGCCGCCTTTGATGGCCAGTGCGCCAGTGAACTCGGGACGGACGAGCCGATGCGGCTGAACATTGTGCGCCAGCGACACGAGCATGTCCAGAAGCGCGACCGCTTCGGAGGCCTGAGAAGCGGCGCTTAGTCGCGGCCGAGTGTGTGAATCGCCTTGAGACACACCTTGTACAGACCAGCGACGCGCATCACGATCTGCTCCCTTAGATCCTCGACGAGCCCAGCAGACAGCAGCAAGACCTGCGAGGCTCGTCAGATGGATAGCTCCCGGGCCTCTGCGCCGCAGCCTCACCTCGTTGAGCGAGTCGTTGAGTCTCTGATTGCACTTTTTCTGCGACACGTCGCTCAGCTCTGGTTCAGATCAGGCACGACGCTGGCCGTACCAGAGGAAGCGAGGAGAACGTCAACGACTTGCCGTTCTTGGTCGGCAACACGTTGGTAAACTCGGAGGGGAGGTCCCGCTGGGCGATGCTCTCGGCGCCTGACAGCTCGAACTGCGATGTCTGTCAGTGACATTCGGGCCAGAGGCTCACGTCACGTACAGAGAATCCAGTCGCCGCAGACTTAAGGCTCACGTCGAGCTTGTAGCTCTCTGAGTACCTGCGCGCCAGGTCGTGTATGTCGCCCATGTTCTGCAGCGAGATCAGCGAGGGCGTATGAGTTGCACGCTTCCGACGCACCTCCTTGTACGTCTCGCGCGCGACGTCCAGCAGCGGAGAGTGTGCCGCCTTGATCGCATACAGGCGCGCATTGCGCGAGCTGAGCGACTTGCTGCCGCCGCTCAAGAAGAGGTCAGGGTTGATGCTGTCCGCGCACAGGTCCATGATCTCGTCGAGCTGCGAGTTGCCCGAGATGAATGCGCGGATAGCTCTAAGCAGGCCAGAGCGTGCGCCGCTCAGGGCAGCGCGCACAGGGCCAAGGCTCTTCAGCGTGCTGTCGAGACTCAGCAGCTGGCCGATCTTGTTCTCCGTGCGGGACGGCTCGCCGGCGCCAACACGCGGCTCAGGCGCCAGGAGCTGGTTGATGAGCTTGTCGAGATCGACCTTGGAGTTGCCGAGCGGCGCCATGCTCTCCCGCAGCGCGAAGGAGCGCTCCTCTTCGCCGACGATCTCCGTAATGGCGTCGAGGCGGGACTGGATGGCGCTCTGGTCCGTCATTGGCGCCAGCAGGTTCATTGTGAGCAGACGCGCCGCCATGGGCGTGCGGGTGTGATCGAGCACTCCTGCAAACGCACGTCAGCTCTCGTATCGATGCGCTGCTGGTCCTCGACCCACCGAGTAGCGAGTTCTTCGACTTGCGCTCGATCGAATTGGACACGAGCTCGAGGTTGCGCGCACACTCGGTGTTGATTAGGATGGTGCCTGGCCGCTCGGCATGAGCCCACGAAACCCCGTCAGCTTGGACTCTGACTCACCTTCGGGCGCCGCATAACGAATGCGCAGCGAGCGCGAGGCGAATGCGCGGTTGTTGATGCGCTCGAGATACCTGATGTCGCGTCAGCGTCCAAACGGAGCGCTTTCAGTGCGGCGACGCACTTGAAGAGGGCACAGGCGGCGCTAAGAGCGTAGTAGCGGTCGCCGATGGCGGTCAGGATCGCGCTCCGGGTCGTCGCCTCGCCGTGAATCTCCGAGCGTCCGGCGTGGCTGCTTCCGTGGCGCATGTCGAAGTCTCCCTCCGTGCTGAGGTCAGGCGTGTCGGAGACGAGCAGCTTGTCCAGCATGCGTCCTGCTGCAGTGTGAGGAGAGCTTGTAGGAAGAGCGAGCATAGAAACGCACCGCCTTCCTCCGAATCCCAGTCTCTGCGATTGATCGGCACGACGTCGAGGCTGAAGCTGTCCTCGAGCGTGCGCACCAGCACGGAGCTCTCGTGTGCCTTGCCGCGCTGCTGCGGGTCAGGCTTGTCGATCGACGAGACGGCGGTGGCCGGTGCCAGGATCGCCGCGGGCGAGTGCAAGGTGAGATGATGCACTGTCTTCACGTAGGTCTGGGAAAGGGTCAGTCAAGCACGGCGTCGTCTGCAGCCACCAGCATCACTTGTGTGTCGGCAAACTGTGCTCAACGAGAGGCATACATGAGCGGCGGCAGCGACGGGCGTGAGCAAGGGCACCTGAGGCAGGCAACAGCGACAAGCTTGCCTGGGTCAGGATGCAGTGCCCAGTCTCCTTCTCCATCATGGCGATGCCGACCTCTCTGCCGGTGCCTCTGTTCTCCAGCACGGCGCAGATCCACGCATTGGCCGGCAGGCCGCCGAGTGTGGAGGCAGCGGTGGTGGGCCGGGCCGTTGTGGGACGCGCGCTGTTGCCGGTGACGGGTCGCGTCGCCGTCGAGGCCCTGGCAGAGCCGGGGCGCTTGTTCCGAGGAGCGAGCAGCGACGTCGACGAAGAGTCATTACTGTCCACCCTGCGCTTCAGCAATGGCCCGGCATTCGCCGAGCTGGAGCTCGCCAGAGAGCGCGCGGCAGAGATGGGACGCGAGGCAGGCTGGCCAGCCGCGCGGCCGTCAGACAGAGCCGAGGCTCGAGGGTGCTCGGAAGGAGCCATACGCGACGAGGGCACGCCGGTGCGGCTGGCAGACGACGCAGCGTGCAGGCTGGGCAGACTGGGGATGCGGAAGGCAGACAGAGCTTCGGGCAGCGCGGGCGGGCGAGACGGGCCCGCGCGGGACTCGCGTTCGGATTGCATACTGCGGCTGTCAGGGGCAGAGGGGAGCGAGAGAGCAGCGACAGCGTAGTGGCCGAGCGAGCGCAGCGGGAGGATGATGGCGGTCGGGAGGCAGGCCGCAGCCGGGCGCGGCGTAGCGTGGCCCACTGGCGCGCGGCGGCTGTGCAGCTCAGGCGCGGCGCGTCCGTGCGCGCAGCCCTGCTTCACGACTGCCACTCCCCTCTCTCTCATCATGCTTGTGCTGGTCATTGGTGCGTCGCTGTCCACGCTCGGTCCGCGATCGATCGCGGCAGTCCCTTTTGCTGATGCGAGCGCTGCCAGGCGATCTGCATCTGCCCTTCCGCGCACACGACTTGCCGGCCAAGTTCCGCAAGCTCCTCGTGCCCGGCAAGATCCAGCAGATCATCTGCACCGGCAACGTGTGTGACAAGGAGACGTACGACTACCTGCGCACCGTCGCGGGCGATGTGCACGTGGTGCGCGGCGACTATGACGAGGTGAGTGCGCATCGCGAGGAGGATGACGCCCGGCGTGGCCTGGAGAGCCGAGTCGCGGGTTGAGGAGATGGGAAGAGTGGGCGAGGCATGCCGCGGCTTCGAGGTGGTGCACGCCGCGCACCACAGCGCCGACGCTGGCAAACGCTATCGCTCTTGTGCTGCAGAGAAGCAGTGGTGTTCCGCACTAGGCCTGGCGACCCGGTCAAAGGCAACGGACTGCTGACTTGCCGTCACTGCTGCCGCAGAACCCACACTTTCCGACCTCGCTCCTGCTACACCACCCACCGCTGCGGATCGGCGTGCTGCATGGTCACCAGGTAGTGCCAGCAGGCGATGCAGATGCGCTCGCGGGGCTGGCACGGGCGATGGACGCCGACATCCTGCTGAGCGGGCACACGCACCGCTTCGAGGCCTTTGAGAGCGGCGGGCGCTTCTTCGTCAACCCCGGCAGCGCGACAGGCGCATGGAGCGCCGTTTGGCCGATCCGCGACGCGGCTGATGAGGCGGCGGAGGCGGAGAAGGCGGAGGCAGATGCAAAGAAGAAGGAGGGCGCTGCCAAGGACGAGAAGAGCGCCGAGGCGCCGGCAGCCAAGGCAGAGGCGAGTGATGCAGATGCCAAGGGGTCAGGCAGCGCGAAGGATGCACCGGCAAAGGAGGACACCAAGGCCACCGCTGCTGCGACGGGCGCGGCGAAGGCAGAAGAGAAGAAGGATGCGGCCACACCCGCTGCGCCGCCGGCAGAGCCCAAGGCGGCCGCTGGACCGGTGCCGAGCTTCGCATGTGAGTGTCCTGAGCAGCGGTGTGCCACGCCGGTGCTCACGCCTCGCCGGCGCAGTGCTCGACATCCAGGGCGCCGTCGTGGTGACGTACGTCTACCAGCTCATCGACGGCGACGTCAAGGTCGAGAAGATCGAGTACCGGAAGCGCATGGACTCGACGGCCGCGCCGGCCAACGGCACAGGGACGGCGTACGAGGCGGGCATCGGCGTGCGCTACTAGCCGGCGACCAGCAATACCCATTTCGCGGATCAGATGCGTGAGGCACAGTGCTGTGCATGGCAAGGGGAATGAGGAGACAAGAGAGCAGGTGGGCGTAGATGGTGCACCAAAGAGGGAGCGGAGAAGGAAGAGGGGTAATTTGCGGGTTCGGGCTGCCTCTGCACGGCAGCAGCTGCGGGGCGTCGCGGCTCGGCTCGGCGGAGCAGAGGGGGGATAATTACTTCGGCGGCTGGCCGAAGAGGTAGATGAAGGCGCCGCGCTTGGCGTTGGCGACGGGCAGCAGGTGCCACTTGAGCGACTCCATCTGGATGAAGAACTCGCTCTTGATGAAGACCGTGCAGACTGCGGCGGGGGTCAGCGCGTGAGCGAGGCGGCGCTTGCAGCCGGCGGGGCCACTCACACAGCGGGATCACGGCGAGGAAGAAGGTGTGCAGCATCAGCACGGCCACCAGCGTCGGGATCTTGGCGTTCAGCTCGGGGTAGGTGCGGCGGAACCAGGTCGAGGCGACGCTGCGGGGCAGAGATGTCAGACAGGCACAGCGGTGCAGCGCACGTACGCTACCCACGTAGCAACACCGTTGGCGAGGAAGAAGAGGAACTGCGGCAAGGGCAGCGTGAGCACTGGCCGCCGCTGAGGCGCCCGCCTGACTCACGTTGAGGCCGTCTGCGATGCCCATCGTGTTGTACGTGATGTGCTCGTGGAAGATGCCGCTCATGCCAAAGGTCACGATGGCAGCGGCCGCCTTGGGCAGGAAGCTCGACTTCTTCGCCGGCGGCTTGCTGGCGGCGGAGCTCTTCTTGGGCGCCTCGGCCTGCTTGCTCGACGTCATCTTGAGGCCGCTCTTGCGCGCGCGGGCGCCGCCGTCCTCGTCGTCCGTGCGGCTCGTCTCGGCCTCGGTCTCGGAGAGGTGGTCGAGGTGGCTGCGCTTCTCCTGCGCGAGCTGCGCGACGCGCTTGCTCGCGGCGGCCTTCTGCTTGCTGGCAGCCTTCTTCTTGCCGCCCGCAAAGATGACGCGGTGGAACACCGCGGCGATGGCGCGGTTCCAGTGCGACCAGAAGAGGCGGATGTTGATCGTGCTCAGCGGCGACTCGCTAGGGCGGAGAAGCGTCAGCGTGAACAGGACAGCGCGGCGCACGGGCCGCAGCGGGTACGCACAACATGTCCTGCATCTCAATGCCAAGGATGATGCCCATGCCCTTGAGCAGGCCGTCGCCGAAGAGCGCCAGCGCCATCAGGATCTGGCGTGCGGCAGTCAGCATCGCGCTCTTGCGGCGAGCCCGCAGCTGCGCTCACCGAGATGCCCATGGCGTCGCAGTACAGGTGGTACTGCAGCTGGCTCATCGTCTGCGCGATCGCGTACGGCGGCAGGATGTAGAGCGTGCCAAGGAAGATGATGCCCTCAATGAAGACCTTCGGGTAGCCCTTCATGTTCTCCCAGCGCGCGTTGCGCTTGAAGCCCTCGCGCTTCTCGCGCTCAGCGATGTCCTCCTCCTCCCTGCGGAGCGTGCACGCCGTCAGCTACGCAGCCACGCCGCGCGTGCGCATGCACGCACATCGGGAAGGCCCAGAGGCCGCAGAAAAAGCGCGCGAAGCTCCAGTTGTCGACCTCCTCGCGCGTGCGGATGCAGAAGATGTCGTAGACGACTGGATGGGCAGGGCGGTGAGACTGCGCTGCGTGGCCTGTGGCTACGTCTCGACTCACGCAGTGCAGAGCGGAAGCCCAGAGCCTGCACACAAGCTCATGCGTTAGTACGTGCACCAGGGCGATGCTTCACACAGCACGCACCGGGCGCCAGAAGTCGAGCATCATGCAGCCCGAGCGGCCCGCGAACACGGGCCAGGCGAGCAGAATGGCCGAGACGAGGCCGACGCAGCCGACGCGCGCCGCGTACGTCTTGCCGACGGTGTAGTAGAGCACATAGGAGAGCACCGTGGTGCCGACCATGAAGCCGAGCGTCGAGAGCGCCTGCCAGCCGGCGGTGACGAGCGGATAGGGCGGCAGGTCGTACTCGACGACCTTGAAGCCCGCCTTGCGCGCGAGGTCGAGCAGCGGGTCCGTGTGGAAGAGCGGCATGCCCCAGCTGTTGTACTGGCGCTGGCCGAGGGCCTCTGGCAGGGCGTGTGTGTGAGCATGCTGTGTGTGCCGTGAGCGACACTTGCGCGCCGCAAGCCGGCGCGCTCTCAGGTGGAGGTGCGCATCTCGCATGCCCAGCCGCTGCCACAGCGCGCACTGCCCACTCACGCGCCGTCGTGCCCTTGAGCTTGTCAGTGATCGCCTGCATGGCTGCGGACGAGGGGTGTGGTGGATGGAGGGCTACGCGGGGCGAGTCCGGGGTGATGGAGGGAAGGAAGGGCGCGGGGCGGCGGAAGTGAACTCGGCGGCGCGCCTCGCGTCGCGGTTGCCTCGCTCGCAGCGCAGCGCTGCGGCTGCCTTGCGGAGAGAGGCAGAGTCAGAGCGAGTGGAGTCGGGCCGAGCACAGGTCCCGTGCCGGGCTGCAAAGAGAGCGCTTTGCAGCATGCAGCACAGCAGCCCGGTCTCGCAGCCGCGGGTGCCTGACTGCGGCGGCTCAACGGCGGGCCACGCCTGGCTGTCACCAAGCCGGGTCCCCCGCCGTCAAGCCAGCGCCCGCACCGACTCACAGCCCAGCATGCAGGCCGAGCGCTGCTCCGCCAGCTGCAGGGCTGGAAGATTTGACGGCTGCGGCTGCGGCGTGAGGGCTGCCTCTGCTCTCTCGCTGCTCTGCCGCGGCAGGTGCGGGGTACAGCATACGAGCGCAGCGGCGCCATGACGCAGCCGCGGCGTCTCGGCACGCCGCCAGTGTGCGCATCCCTGCTTTCTTCTCACGCGCGCACGGGGCACGCGCGGCCACCAGCACGACGCTCGCGAACTGCTCGGCGATGGCTCTCGGCGCCGCAAGAGATGGCGGCCACTCCGCATGCCCGAACCTCGCCGGCAGCGCCCGGCGGTCATGCGCAGCGCAGGTGAGTCGAGCCCACGCCTGCAGCTGCAGCTGCGGCACCGGCATGGGTGCGGCCCAGAGCAAGTCGGCACCGTTCACGGAGAAGAGAGCGTGCTGCGCTTGCGAAGGTGCGTCGGAGTCAGGCCGAAACTCCGGCGCAGCGGCTGATGCGCTCGCCTGCGAGGAGCCCCGCCGTGGAGGGTGAGGAGAGCGCGTGGAAAGTCGGCGCTGCGGACGAAGCCGAGTTCCGCCGCGGCCCCATGTGCTCCTCCCATGACACATGCCGTGGCAGAAGCAGCGCAAGCCGCTCAGCGCAGCCGCAGGGATGATCGGCAGGTCTGGCCGACCTCGCCAAGGTGACGCCAGGCCGATGCCGAGCCTTGACGCGTGAGGGCCTGCAGCTGCGGCGAAAGGCGGGCGAGCCGGTCACTCGGGGCGTCCCCACGCTCGGCCCGTCTTCGCGCCGAGCCGCCCGATCGGACGTGGCCTGCTCGCGGTCGTCTCGTCGTCTCGTCTGCTCAGAACTTGCTCGTCCTCGCCGTCATTACACGCTGTTCATTGCTGAATCCTCGTTGGCAGTTGGACGGTGCTGCGAGCGGTTTGGGTTGCGGCCGGCGGCGAGCGCGAGAGGACTGCCGAGTCCCGAGCGCGCTGCTGCGGCCGATGTCGAATCTCGCTCTCGCGCCGACGTCCTTTCCATCTCCCACACCTTCTCAACATGCCGCTGGCAGACATTGGGCCCGCCGCGCTGCGGTCGCCGCTCCTCGCGCTGCTCGCCAGCCACGCCGAGGCGCTGGCCGTGCCGCGCGGCTCGTACGTGCTGCTGGCGCCGCTGACTGTCGCGCACGCCGTGCGCTGCTCCATCGGCGCCCGCTCCGTGGGCCAGAAGGCGCGGCCCTCGCTGCTCGTCTCGACGGCGCTCAACCTGCTGCTGCTCTTCGGCAGCCTCTCCGTCGTCTGCGTGCTGCTCAGCAAGCCCAACCCCATCCTGCTGGCGCCGCGCACGATCGTGCTCTACTCGGCGGTGCATGTGTTGCTCGATGTGACGGGCATGGGCGGGAGACTGCTCGAGGCGCAGAAGACGCGTGGCGGAGCTCTGGCGTGAGTGGTGCGATTCGCAAGGCACGGCAGAGGCCTTGGACGAGGCAGCATGCTTCGCCGATGCTGGTGGCGCGCCGCTGACGCGCTCGTCCTCAGGATTCACCTCTACTGCTCGGCCGTCGACGCCCTCTGCCGGTCAGAGGGCATCGCAGTGCTGGGCGTGCAGGCCGTGCGCAGCCACCCCGACCCGGCCATCGCGTCGAGCGGCTTTGCGACCGTGCTCATCGGCTTCCTTATCGGCGGTGGCAGTGAGTGCAGCCGAGATCAGATCGCACACCAGGCGCCTGACGTGCCTCTCTGCAGCCCCGCTGCTGATAGGCCTGCTCGGCCTCGACACGCCGCACTGGGGTTGGCGCGTGCCGTCGTGGCTACAGCGTCCGTCTCTGCTGCTGCAGCCCGACATCTGGTCGAGTGCGCTCGTCGCGGCCCTCTTCGCTGCGATGACCTCGCCCAAGGGCTTCGCCTCGCTCTCGCAGGGCTTCTCCTCGTGGGCCAGCAAGCAGAGCCCGGCACCCATCTTCACGGCGCCGCTCAGCCTCGGCCGCGCCCTGCTGCGCATCGAGGAAGCCTCGCCTGCAGCCTTTGGCGCCGTCAAGGAGACGGCGTACCTGCCCGCGCGAGAGGCGCGCATCCTCGTGGGCCTGATGCTCTTCGCCATCCTGGCCTCGGCAAAGCTGCACGACGCAGTAAGCTACGTGTCGCCCAAGGCCACCAGCGTCTTCGGCGGTAGCAGCAGCACAAAAGTGGGCGGGCGCAAGTCGATTCCGAGCCCGAGCGCCACGCTCGCACAGCGGCGTGCGCAGAAGAAGCAGCAGTAATCTATAGATGTCCGCAGCCTGCAGGACTCGCTCTTGCCGGCGATTGGAGGCAGCGACGCCGCGAAGCGAGCGGCAGCCGCTACCAGATGCGGCTCTTGATCATCGAGTAGCGGCTGACGTCCATGAGCGAGCCGATGGGGCCGGCCTTCTTCTTGCTGTCCTGGCCCGCGGCACCCGGGTCCTGCTGGCCGTGCAGCCCGATGCGCGTGGCGTCGTCTTCCTTGTGGTTGACGAGCTCCGCGATCTTGGCGTCGTACGCCTGTAGCACGGAGGTCAGCAGTGAGACGGCCAGCTGGTGACGCACGGCACGCACCTTCTCGTCGCGGTCCACTCCAATGGGCGCGCGGTCGCGGGCGTTGAGCTCCTCCTCGCGCTCGCGCTGCTGCATCGTGGCGTAGCGGTGCGAGGCGAAGCTCACCAGATTGGTGCCGAGGATGAGCTTCAGGCCAACGAGGCTGCGAGTTGGTGTCGTTAGTGTGAGGCCTCCAGCCGATGTCCAGCGCACTCACAAGACCCAGGTCACTAGCCCTGTCAGGATCCACGCTGCGCTGCGCACCACCACCTCGGCGGCGTGGTTCACCGCGCTCTCGGGGTCGCGAGCGCCGAGGATCGCAGCAAAGAACTGCGCGACGCCGTGGCCCATGGTGAAGCGCGCCGGTGGGCGGTACGGCGCGGCGCACTCGTCGTAGTGGCTGGTATCGCGGAGCATGCCGAGGATCTGCATCGTGATGCGTACGAGTAGACAGGCGAGCGGGAGCGCCGCAAAGCCGAGACGCCGCGCAACGAGCGGGCTCTGGTCGACGAAGGTGTGCTTGCGCGTGCCGGACGACGAGGAGCGTCCCGTGGCCGGGCCTGCGACGACCAGGTCGCGGCAGAGGACGTCCATGAAGCGGCCGTACACGGCCGGGCGGATGTGGTTGAACTTCGTGATGAAGGCATGCTTCAGCCAGTCGACGATGCACTCCGACGCGAGCACGATGGCGACAGGCGCGATGACCGTCTCGAGCGTGTTGAAGCTGGGAAACACGGTGAAGCTCGTCGGCAACGGGCCGGTGCCGCCGTCGATGCTCGCCGTGATGCCCGCGACCTCGATGAGGTTGCGCATGCCGATCGCCGAGAGCATGAGCGTGAGCTGGAAGCGCTCGACGATGTCCGCGCACGTCAGCTGGAAAAGGTTCTCCTTCTCGAACTTCTTGAACACGCTGCCCTTGATCTCGACGAACTGGTTCGAGAGCAGCAGCGTGAGCAGCGCATTGTCGTACGAGTTGATGGCAACGTTGAGCGTGACGAGCTGGTAGAACAGCACAAAGGTGTGCGCAAGCACGTACGCCAGCGACAGCAGGAAGAAGCCTGCGGGGCGCAGGTATGGCTGCCGCCCGTCTTTCCGCCGCGCCAGAGTGATGCGCGAGAAGAGGCTGTCGAGCAGGTCCTGGCCGAAGCTGCAGCAGAGGCGGTCGGCGATCTCAAGCACGTTGAAGATCACGCTGAGCTTGACAACGTCCTGGCCGCGCACGCTGTGGTACATCTTGCTCGCGTCGGTGATGCGCGACAGAATCGTGCACGAGAGCACGATGAGCGCCGTCTTGAGCAGATCGCACTTGTGCGAGGAGTGCAGGTGCCGCCTCTGGCCGCCGAGCGCCCAGACCACATTATGCCGGACCAAGGTGAACAGCGCCACGGCGAAGCGCAGCGGCAGGATCGTGAAGGTGTACAGGAACGAATCGAGGCAGACGACAAAGCCAAAGCCGATGATCTGCGCAGCACGGCGGGTCAGCAAGAGCGGTCCATGGGCCACGGACCATGCGCACCTTCTCCATCCAGAAGGGAATGGCGATGAAGTTCGTCACGCGCTCCCACTTCATCTCCTGCGTGCTGTCAAAGTCGGTCGCCAGCACCTCTTCACGCAGATAGTCCCAGAGACTGCTGGGCTGCGCCATCTGCTCCTGCTCCGCGCTGCCGTCGTTGTGGTCGTCGACCGGGCTCCGCTGAGAGTGGTCCGACGAGGAACGCCGACTCGAGCTCGAGGCTGGCCCGTTGTTGTCGCGGCTTCTAGGAGAGGACGAGATGTGGGCTGGGGACGACAAGCTTTCGCGGCGAGAGGAGGAGTCAAGCTGCTGGCTGACCGACTGCCTTCTCCCGCTCTGCGCCGAGCCGCGACGCCGCACCGAGCCTGTCGGCGATGGCGTCTCATCCACGTGCAGGTGTAGGACCTCGACGTCCTCAAGTCGCGAAGGGCGACGCTCTGCCGTGGGCGTGCGAGGCGAGTCGCTTGCGTAGCCTTCTGTGTCGTCTCCGCTGGACGTGGCGCCTCTCTGCCGTCTAGCTGAGCGCGGACTGCGAGACCGCGATGCGTAATCCGGCGGAGTGATTGGCTGTAGGCGACCGTTCGTCTGCAAGTGTGGACTGCGAGCGTTCTCAGATGAACGCTTTTGCGGCAGAGCCGGACGCGTCGGTCGCAGGCGGTCCTGCTCGTCGTGCGGGTGCAGCGGAGACAACAGCACGTCGTGCGCCCGGCCCACTGGAGCCGCCTCGTCTGCAGCCTCTGCTGATCGGGCGTACGGATCGAGCGGCAGCTGCAGGCCTGGAGAGGCAGTCCTGTCGCGCGAGCGGCCGCGCTTGAGCAGGCGTGTCCGATGTGGCGGCGTGGTGCCAACCGAGCTGGCTTCAGAGTACGACCAGTCGCCCTCGCTCGTCCACGACGGGCCGCGGTCTGAGCTCGCGTGGATAGTCGACGTGGCGTCGTCGCTATCCAAGATGTCCCCTGGCACATATGTATCGGCGCTCGAGCCAGTATATTCGCCGTCGAGCTCCTGGCTCCCGTCGAGGCTGGAGCTCTCGCTGCGCATCAGTGCGCGCCGACTGTTGCGGTACTGGTGCAGAGCGTCGCGGTAGCCGTTCCGCTGCCGGCCGTCACTCCGGGAACCCGAGGCGCTGTCCCCTGATGACGAACCTTCGTGCCAGGTCTCATCCGCCGCCTCCTCATCCTCTGAGCTCAGCTCATCCTCCCACATCTCATCCGCGTCGTCGTGCTCGGTGTCGAGCACAGGCCCCTCGCGGCCGTTCTGCACGCCCGCTCTGTGAGGGCGCGCTGCGGGATCAGGAGACACCGAGCGCCGTCGCGGATGATGCGCTGGCTCTGACGCTCCTTCAGCGGCCGGTGTTGTCTCCGCACCGTGGGCCGCACCGGCTGCGGATGTCGCTGTCACCGCCGTGCGAGGCGACACATCCCCGACCTGCTGCTGAGCATCCTGGCTGCCGCGCGAGCCGGGCGTGCGAGGACTGGACGGGCCGGCCGTCGGATGAGCAGCGCGCTGCGGGTCTGATGACATCAGCTGCAGCGCTGCTGCTGCGTTGCAAGCAGGCGCGAGGGCGCTGGCAGAGGACAGGGCGCGGGTGAGGTGGTGAGGTGGATGGAGAGCGGCGCGAAGGCGTGCAGGTGGAGGCGGCCCTCGCTGCGGCTCAGCAGCGGGTGCAGAAGCGCCTTTGCCGCCTCACGCCCCGCATCCGAGCGCCCTAGGATCCGCCTCACGCTGCCGAAGGTGACAGGCCTCATCAGCAGGCTCTCAACTCGCAGAAGGCGGCACCGCGGCAGTATCATCATCTGCCATTACGCAGGCCAGCAGATATCGTGACGAGGAGAGGTGGAAGGTATGGTACAGCCGTGACGGGCGGCCGACGCCCGGCGGCCAGCCGGTAGTGAGAGTGGAAAGTCGAGTCAGGAATAAAAGACATAGCGAGCGGATCAGGGGTCTCTCAGAAGCCCATGCCGGGCACGTCGGGCATCGACCATTCTGCAAGCATGAGCGTCAGCGAGCCCTCAAAGGCACCATGCATGGCAGAGCAGCTCACCGTCGGCCCAGAGGTGCTGCTGCGCAAAGAGCGTGTCGAAGGGGTCGTCGAACATGCCCGGCGCCGCCGAGCCGCTGCCGCCGGGGCCTGCAAAGGCGCCCTGGCCCGTGCCGAGCATGGGCGTCAGGTCCGCCGCGCTCGGCAGCGAGAAGTCCATCTGGCCGCTGCCGCCGGGCGTCTGGCCGAACATGCGGTTGATCTGGTTGCCCGTGAGCTGGCCGTTCGCGTCGGACGAGTTCGGCGGCGCAAAGTGCTGCGCGCCGTTGCCGTTGAACATCATCTGCGACTGCTGCTGCGCCGATGCTTGGTCGCCGTGGTGGAAGGTCGGGTCCTGCGTGCGCGAAGGCGTGCTGCCGGCAGACTGCGTGTCGCTGAAGGCATCGACGAGCTCGCTGGTGGACAGCGGCAGCGGGTGCTCGACCAGCGAGCTGCTCGAGCTGTTCTGCGCGCGGCGCGGCGCCCCGTTCGGAGAGAGCTTGCGGCGCACGGCGTCGATGTCGCCAAAGTCCGGGCCCTCCTCGCTGTTCTCGTTGTGCGCACGCTTGATGCCGCGCTCGAGCGGCACAGGCAGCTCGGAGACCTTGATGAGACGCTCCATCAGGTCAGACTGCTTGCATGCGATAGCCCAGTGCTTCTCGCATCCATGCAGCACATCGAGGCAGCGGCGCACGTCCGCCATCGCTGACGTCGAGGCGTGCGCTCCGCTGCGCTTCGCTGCCCAGACGACCAGCAGCAGGACGCAGCCTGCCGAGAAGGCGCGGAACGAGACCTGCAGACCGCCCTGGTTGTGCAGGTCGCGCTTGAGCAGGTTGTAGAGGATGTGGCTGGTGGAGCGCGCGGCGTTGGTGCAGATGGCGAGCGAGGGGAAGTTGAGCGAAGGCTTGGCGCTCGGGCCGGGGATGAATGGGCGGTGCACGAGGATCTGGCTGTGGTAGTACTTCGTATGCAAGAGACTGGACTGCAGCAGCCACTCGCTGTTTGGCTCGCGCGGATCGTAGCGCAGGTGAGACGGCACCGTGTCGAGCCACTTATTGAGCGCAGAGTCGATCTCTGCCACGATGAACTGATCCCACTGGCGGCCGACGAAGCCGCGCTGCACCTTTGCCTTGCCGATGGCGTAGATTGTGCGCAGCGTGCGGCCGATGATCTGATCCAGACGGATCGAGCAGAGGAAGTAGCCGAAGGCGGATGGCACGCCGGCCGGCTGCTCGGGAGTGGTGCCGAGCTCAGAGCTCCTCATGAGCACCTCATCGTCGACGGCCATCGGCTCGAGGACGTCGAAGTCCTCGTCCTGGATGCAGACCGGGCGGCCGAGTCCGGCGCCGAACTCGCGGTCCAGCGAGTAGACGGCCCACCACAGACGGCGGTGCGTCTCCTGCGTCTCGAGCGAGTAGCCGAGGCGCTGGCCAGTGATGTTGCGGTGCGCGCCCGCATCCTGAAGGAGGCGCACGGCAACCGCAAGCAGTGCCCAGGCGTACGAGTTGGCCATCGACGTGCCCAGCATGACTGTGGTGCCGAGGTCAGTGCTGCTACCAAGCGAGAGACCGGGTACACTCACAGATCACGTTGAGGATGATGTGCTGCGCATGCCTTGCGCCCATGTTGCCGCCCCACAGCCGCATGCCGATGCGGCGCTGTGTGAGCCACCACTGCACGCCTGCAGTGTGCGCCGTCTGCCCGTTGAGTCTCTCCTCCTCCTCGAAGCACACGCGCGGGTCGTCGACGTAGCGACTGGCGACGGCGAAGATGCCGAGAGCGAGCGCCACGTGCTGGATCTGACGCTCTCTGCCAGGAGGCCCCGCGTGGTCCTTGCGGAACTGCAGCTCGTTGACCACTGGGAAGTCGTGGTGCGGCCGCGCAAAGTAGGCGTCGATGAGCCGCGCCTCGAGGTCGGGCTCTGGCCAGAAGAGGTCCTCGTCCGTCTCGTTCCAGTTCGCATCGTTTTGAAGGCTGACGATCTCGAACATGCGGCGGCGAGACGTGACGCCCATCTCTTCCAGCGCGAACGCCTTGCGCAGCGCGCCATTGCCGCCGCTTGTGCTGCCGCGGCGCCGGCCCTCGTCGAGACTGATGCGGTCGAGCAGCTCAATGAGGTGGAAGTCCGACGCCTTGCCGAGAAAGGCGCTGCCGTCCGACACGGGGGCGCCGTTCGGCCCGACCTGTCCGCCGCGGCCGATGAACTTGGCGTCGGCCCAGCTGAGCGGTCCGGACGCGATGCTGATCGCCGGGCAGGAGTCCACCTGCAGCGCGGTGCCGGTGCGCGATCTGTTGGATGCCGGGGTGAACTGCTGCGAGATGTATGCGATGTCCTCGTTCTCCTCTTCGTCCTCGTCGTCCTCGTCCTCGCTCTTGAGCCCGTTGAGCGCGCGCGCCGCGGCAGGGTCTCGTGGCCCTGCGCTTGCGTCTCGGGCGCCAAGTGCGACGGAGACGGGCAGTATGGCGCCTTGTGGCTGCACTCCCGCCGAGGCCGGCTTCTCGTCGCCTTCCTCGCCCGGCAGGCGGGGCATCGGACCGATGCGGTCGGTGAAGTCGACACCCGGCGCGAGCTGAGCAAGCACCTGCTCCATGCGCTCCATGCGCGCCTCGAGCGCGTCGCAGTAGCTGTCGCAAGGAGGCGTCAGACGGGCGGCAAGCAGAGCAGTGCACTGCACGCACCTGCGAGGCGGAGCGCGGCGTTTTGCTGCATCCACAAAGGTACACTCGTGCCCGTACGTCGCACTGCGAGGCACATACGTCAGCACCCGCCCGTGCTCATGCGCAGCGCTAGCCTCACCAGTTGGCGCAGGTCGTCTCGCCCGGCGCAAGGCCATTGCACCGCACCTTCTTCTTGCGACAGCCTGAGTGAGCATCTCGTCAGCCACGAAAGCGCGAGTCTGGCCAGCTGACACGTGTCCAGAGGCCCATGCACTCTGCGTGCAGCAGTACTCACTGTCGCAGGCTCGCTGCACCCGCCGGCGCTTGCCGTCCGCCTCATCGTCGTGCTCTTCCTCTGCCTGAGCTGCTGCTGCCGCCGCTGCAGCGTCAGCTGCCGACGCCTTGCTGCTCTTCTTCTTGGCGCCGCTGCTGCGCTTCGCCGCCGACGGCTTCGGCGCCGTGGGCGAGCCGTTGCCGTCAGTCGACCCTTGCTCGGGAGAGGCGAGCGGGCGCCCGTTCGACGGATACACAGGAGACTGCGACGAGGACGACTGAGGCATGTACGGCGCCGAGGGGCCGCCGTTGCTGCTGCCGCCGGCGCCGTAGAAGTCTACAGGCGCGGCCGGGAAGCTGTACGCGCCCAGCGGGCTGGCCTGCTGCTGTCCGTTGGGGTACATGCCCATGCTGGGGCTGCCGAAGCCGGGCTGCGCACTGCTGCCGTGCTCGAACTGGCGATCGAGCGGCATGTACGTGCCGTAGCCATAGTTGCCGTCGTGCGGCTGCTGCATGGCGGGCAGCTGCGAAGGGCGAGCGCGCGCGGCGTGTTCTGACGCGGCGCCGTCGGAGTAGCGTCGGAGAGGCGAGAGCGAAGGGGGTGCTGCTTCTGCCGCAGAGGGCGAACGACAGGGGTGGGACTGGAGTGTGCGGTCGGGAAATGCGGGGTAGGGCGGGGTGAGGAGGTGGTGGGGGTGAGGAAGAAACAAGGGTGCGGGCGACAGGATCTGATTGAGCGCGAGCGCGAGGTCTCGGGAGGTCAGCAGCAGCAGCATGACGCGGCGTCTTTCATGCTGCGCGCGCGCCGCGGCGCTCTCTCGCAGCACCTCGTTCCTCGCTTTGACTGCGCGGGAGCCCAAAAGAAGGACGCTATCTGGACACTCGGTGCTCCGCCAGACCGGACGGGCCGGCAGAGCAGGCACGGCCTGAGAGTGGCTGCGGAGGCAGGATGCAGCACGAGGGCAGCGGGCGGTGCGCGCACCTCGCCGCGCATCTCACCTCACCCCGTCGATCCGCGCGGCCCAGCGAAGTGCCGCGGCCCGCGGCCCACTTTGGCCCCTCTCGTCTGCGGCAACGGCGGCAGGCCTGGGTCGGCAGTGCAGCCTCTCCTTCTCGCAGACGCAGCGCACGCAGCCCAGCGCATGCTCGGCGTTCCTCGAGAGGAGTCATGTCTTCACCTCAGCGGCCACGGGGCCGAAAAGGCAGATCTCAGGCATCGCGCAGCCACGATGCAGCCCGACTCCGCAGCACAGCGCATGCGGCGGTGCGGAACTGGTGAGCCGGCGGCGTGTGAGCGGCGGAATCCGCGCCTTCGGACTTAAGCCGCGGCGCCTGTCAGCAGCGGCATCCGCACAGCGCAGCGTCCAGCGCGGGTCGCAGCATCCACAGCATCTGCATGGCGGCCCTCGCCCTCCAGCGAGTCATGGCCGGGCCACTCTCCGGCGCTACGGAGGCAGCCAAATATAGGCAGGGGTCGCGAGTGCGTGAGAGCGAGCACGAGAACGCCAAGGGCGGGGCTCATCTCGCGGATCATCTCGCTGCGGGCCGGCAGCGAGGGGGCCGAAGGCTGGAGCTGACGGATCTCTTGCAGCTCCTCGACGCCGAGAAAAGCACACAAAAGGGGACAGTGAGGGCACGAGAGTGTCGAGCAGGTACATGTCGTGATTTTGGCCGCAAAAGCTCCCCACGAGGAGGCGCAGCGATGGCCGACAGCAGCGTTGACGGGGCTGTGCTCGCCCACGCGACCGGATCGCAGGCTGTGCAGCGCCTGCGCTTCTACGTTTTGTGTCACCTCGTGAGAGCGCCAAGCCTGTGAAGCTTTCTTTGGCGTGGGCAGCTCATCTCCGCACTCTCACCAGCCGAGCCTCTCCCTCAGAGCTAGCTCGATTGCTGCGTCCTCGTCGCGCGCGACCCGCACGGCCCGGCCGCTCGCGGCGGCGGCTCCTGGCGTCCGTCGCGCACGCCTCAGCCCCTCGACGACGACGACGAGCGATGCAGGACAGCTCGACGTTCATGTGCCATGATGAAAGCTGTCCGGAGAGAACCGGGGCGGGTGCGCCACGCATGAGCGAACAGCATCAGCATGCACAGAGGCTTGCGGCGTCGGCGCAGAACGCCGAATGGATGAGGACGGCGCGGAGCCGCGCTCCGGCGGCGCTCGGCCAGCAGACCCGCGGGGCGAGCTAGGCGCGCGGCTGCGCGGATCCGGCACCGGGCGGAGCCGACCCGCGTGCCTCGACCCTCACGCCTCGGTCGGTGCTGACGCCAGCTCCCCGATCTGCCGAAGAAGCAGCACCTCGGAGAAATCAGCGCAATGTCGCCCACTTCTTCGCAGATCCTCGCACGAAGCAGCAAGTACGCGCCGCCGCCGGTTCGCGCTGTACCGACGGCCAAGCTGCGCAGCCGGCGGGCAGAGCGCGCGCGTCCACATCCTCCGCGCCCTCGATCCTTCTCGCTGCTCTCTCAACGCCGCACCCTCATGCCCCAGCTGTATAAGACGCATCGCATTCACCGGACCGGTAACCGAGAGACAGAGCAGTGTAGGTCCTCCGGCTCCGATCGACCCTCTATGAGCTCAAGAGAGCTTTACTTCTTGAGCACCTTGGGCGCCTGTGGAAGCAAGGCGCGTCAGTGGGCTGCGCAGGACACGTGCAAAGGGGCGCACGCACAGCGTTGTCAACGGTGAAGCCGTTGATGCCGGCGTAGGTGATGTCCTTCTCGAGCCTGGAGGGGAGTGAGGCGTCAAAGCGGAACGGGCAGCGCGGGGAGGCGCTAGTGCTCACGACTCGATGCGGAGCAGGGCGTTGTACTTGGCAACGCGCTCCGAGCTGTAGGAGATGAGGAAGGGACTCGGTCAGCCGGGGCGTGCGGAAGCAAGGCAGAGTCTGCCCACGCACCGGCACGGGGCACCAGCCTTGATGATACCGACGCCGAGGGCAACAGCTGTGTGACGCAGTCGAGTCAGCGGCAGCTCAGGCGCGCGCGACGCAGTCAAGCTCACCCAGGTCGGCAATCGTCACGTCCTCCGTCTCGCCCGAGCGGTGCGAGACCATGACGGCCCAGTTGTCGCTCTGCGAGAGCTGCGCGGCCTGGATCGACTCGGAGATCGTGCCGATCTGGTTGATCTTGAGCAGGAGGCCGTCGCAGGCCTTCTTCTCAATGGCAGTCTTGATGCGCAGCGGGTTCGTGACTGGCGCGCGGGGTCAGCTGCTGGTGGGAGCGGGCGCATCATGCGCGCGCGCGTGCTCACCCGTGAGGTCGTCGCCGATGACAGTGACGCCCGAGTTGGCGCGGAAGTACGTCCACGACTCCCAGTCGTCCTGGTCGAAGGGGTCCTCGATGGAGGTCTGTGCGCGCGCGACGTCAGCCGCGTGCCCCTGACAGCGCAGCGCGCGAGCGAGCACGCACGATGGGGTACTTCTTGATGTAGCCGAGGTAGATGTCGGCGAGCTCGCGGCCAGTGACGAGGTTGGGGTTGCTCTCGTCCTTGAAGTTGAGGTCGTCTGCGCGCGGGGCATGAGCGAATTGCGCGAATGCGGACACTCAGGCACGGCGGCTACTCACACTTGCCGTCCTTGTAGAACTCGGACGAGGCGACGTCGAGGGAGATGTGCACCTGGCCCTCGTAGCCGGCCTTCTTGATCGACTCGGCGAGCACCTCGAGGGCCTCGTCGGCCGACTTGACCGGCGGCGCGTAGCCGCCCTCGTCGCCGATGAGCGACGAGTCAAGGCCGTACTTGGCGACGATGACCTTCTTGAGGGTGTGGTACACCTCCGAACCGACGCGCATGGCTGTGTAGGCTCTGTCAGCTGCTGCAGCGCGCATCTAGTTCTCGCGTGCACTGACCCTCGGTGAAGGTCTGGGCGGCCGTGGGCACGATCATGAACTCCTGGAAGGCGCTGCAGCGGGAAGAGCGTCAGGGACTGTACAGCTATCACTATACTGGCCTGCTCACAGGTTGTTGCCGGCGTGCGAGCCGCCGTTGATGACGTTCATGGCCGGGGCGGGCAGGATGTACGGGCGGCTGACACCGGACAGGCCGGCCAGGTACTCGTACAGCGCGACGCCCTTCTCGCCGGCACCGGCCTTGGCGACGGCAATCGAGACACCGAGGATGGCGTTGGCGCCGAGGCGCGCCTTGTTGGGCGTGCCGTCGAGCTTGATGAGCAGGTCGTCGATGGCCTTCTGCTCCGTCACGTTGAGGCCGGACTCGAGGAGGGCCTTCTGGATCTCGCCGTTGACGGCGTCGACGGCGCCCTGGACACCTGAGCGAGGACAACGTCAGCACAGGCGTCGACCACATCGCCGCAGCCGCACGCACCCTTGCCCATGTACGCCTTGCCGCCATCGCGCGCCTCGTGGGCCTCGTGGATGCCCGTCGACGCGCCCGAGGGCACGGCGGCGCGGAAGAGGCCCTTGGCCGTCCAGAGGTCGACCTCGACGGTGGGGTTGCCGCGCGAGTCGAAGATCTGCGGTGCGTGTGAGCAAGGTGCACGCGGGTAGTGGAGCCGCGCAGCCGCGTGTACGCACCTGGCGAGCGAGGATCTTGGTGACAGACATGATGAGATGTGTGTGAGGTGTGGTGTGGTGGAGGGAGGGCAGGGTTGAGCGTCTCGGAAGAATCCGATGAAGCGAGGCGGCGGCGCGGGCGGGCAAAGGCACCGCAGCGGTGTTCAGGTTGCGCCCTGACGGCGCGCCCCGAGGCCTGGGCGCGGCTGCAGAGACTGGCCATGTGCCGTGCCTGGCGCCGTCGAACCTGCTGGCACACGCGAAGGATAACGCACGGACCTGCCGCTGCCACGTGGAGTCCTGCCGCCCCAGCGCCGCCTGCGCTCACCCCTCTCGCCTCGCAGATCTCCGTGCGACGACTCAGAGGCGTGCCCAGGTGCAAGCGGGGACGCAGACAAGGTCTCCGGAGTGCGAGAGGGGCCCAGGCTGGCCGCAGGGGCTGCCCATGGGGAAGCGCACAGACGCACGCCCACCTCGGGCGAGGCCGGGGTCGCCCGACCATGCGGCACGCCTGCGGCTCTGGCGCGGCTCCGGCGCGGTCCGCTCACCGGACCCTCCGCCTGTGCTCGCCTCCGCCTCCGCCTCCGCATCGGCCGCTTGCAGCAGCCTGCAGGTGCAAAGCAACGGCAGCAGCGCAGAGCTGGCACATCTGTGCCCTGAGCAGCCGAAGCGGGGAAGTTGAGCTCTGCGGCTGTGAGCAGGAGGCGGTAGTAGATCATCAGCACGTGATCTGGCTAGATTGAGGCCCATGAGCGGCGGCACCTTCGCTCAGCAACGCTCACTCTACTCCAACTACAAGCATGGCGCTGCACGCCGACGTCGGCTGGAGCGTCCTGGCAGGGCTCGCAGGCCTCGTGGCGGCGCTCGTGCTGCTGGAGCGCATCCGCACGCCCGCGGCTCTGCGGCGCTACCCGGCGTACCCGCCCGGCGCCGGGCTCAGCTCGCTGCCGCACCTGCTGCTCGATCTCTGGCACCCGCAAGGCGTCTCGGCTGGGCTGGTCGATGCGCACGCTCGGCTACGGAGCAGCGTCCTGCGGACCGGCCCGAAGCGCTTGCATCTCTCGACCGCGAGCGCACAGGTGCTCAAGGACATCGGCTCGCTCGACAAGGCGCCAGCTTACGCCGCCTTTGACCTGGGATCAGCGACGGTCTTCAGCTCTCGCAGCCGTGCAGATCACGGCGCCCGAGCATCCGTCGTCGCCTCGCTGTTCACCAAGACGGCGGTGCGCGACAAGGCCGACGTCGTCAGCGACGCAGTCCACGCCACGCTCGACGTGCTCGACAAGAAAGTCGGTAGCGGCACAGCGCAGGTCAATCTGCTGGCCCTCTTCCGCGCCTTTGCCATCGATGTCGCAGCCACGCTGTACTGTGGCAAGACGTACGGCGCTACGCATGCGCTGCGGCACGGCGATTTCATGTCGACGGACATCGGCCTGATCCATGATCACTTCAACGAGGCGGGTCAGTCGAGCCTCTGCCGTGCTGCCCTCCTCCTGCTGACCGGTGACACAGTGCCGCTCGGGCTCTGGAGCCCTGCCTATGGGCCGAAGCTGCGGACAGCGCATGAGAAGCTGACGACGGCTTGGCGCAAAGTGTCGCCAGCCAAATCGAAAGCTGTGCACGAGCAAGACAAGCTCACCGCAGCGCTGGCGCACTACGAGGCCTTCGTCGACGGCGCGGTGAGCTCGCCGGACGCCGCCTACCCCGCCGCGATGGCTCGCGCTCCGGCGTATGCTCAGCTCGACGCAACGGAGCAGCGAGCGGCAATCAGCGTCGAGTGCTACGACCTGCTCTTCGCGGCAAGCGAGAGCCTCGCCGCGACGCTTGCAGTCGGTCTGCTGCGACTGCACACAGCCGAGGCCTCGTCGTCTCTGGAGCGCGTGCGCTCAGCGCTCCAGGCTCAGGGCAGCGGCGAAGAGCAGCTGCTCCAGGCCACCGTCAACGAGTGCCTGCGTGTCACCTCTCCGGTGCCGCGCGCTCTCGATCGCATCGTGGGAGCCAAGGGCCTCAGACTGGATGACGGCACCTTCCTGCCTGCCGGCACCGTCATCGGCATTGGCCAGCAGGCACTGCATCAGCCAGACACGCCCTTCTCGCTGTCCAAGTGGCTCGACGAGGATGGGGCGCCTGCGTCAATCGCGTTCGGTCTGCCCGGCGCGCCCTCCCGCGCCTGCCTGGCCAGAGCGCTCGCCGAGGAGGAGCTCCGACAGATGCTCGCGGCCTTTCTGCGGCGCTTCGAGGTCGTGCAGCCCGTACTGCCGCGCGGACGGGACATGTTCAACGTGGGCTTCCCGCGTGGCCTCGTTGCGGCGCAAGTGTCAAGGCGGAGGGCATGACGCAGAAATTGTGCATTACAGCCTTCACCAGCGCGTACCGATTAGACGTGGTCGAACTCGCCCTTCTCGCGACGCAGCAGGGTCATGCACGCAATGATCGCAGAGCCGACACTGTGGAGCGATGTAAGCGACAGTCAGGCGCAGCAACGGCCTCGACGCGACGCACCCGCTGCCGTCCTCGGCCTGGTGGCTGTGAATCTTGCAGTCCTTGCCGAATTGGTCGCGCAGCGCCTCGTGCAGGCGGTCGGCAAAGTCTGCGGCTGGCTGTTAGCTGTCGTGCAGGCGCACGCATCGCAGCGCCACACTCACGCGGGTATTTCGAGTACAGCGAGCCGTCGGCGCCGACCTCGCATCCCTCCTTCTCGTAGCCCATCTTGCGCGCGATGGCCGCAATGCCGCACGACGAGAGGCGCGCGGCGCGCGTGCCGATGAGCTCGGCGAGCTGCCGGAAGAACTTGCGCTCCTCCATCGTCGTCTCGAGGCCGAAGAAGTGCGCAAAGAGGCCCGTCACCGTCAGCAGCTCGTCGGTCGGGTCCGACTCGATGAGCGAGAGGAAGGCCGTGTCGAAGACGTTTGGCTTCTCGATCTTGTACGTGTTCTGGCCGAGGAAGAGCACGCCCTCGTCGACGAGGTCGCACATGACGAGGCGGAAGATCTCGCCGAGGTACAGGCCGGCAATCATCTTCTCGTACGACTGCTCGTGCGGCTTGTTGCTGTGCAGGTCAATGTACTCGTCGTACTTCGTCCGGATGTCGGCCATGTGCTTGTGCTCGAACGAGTCGAAGGCGCCGTACCTGGTCCGTGCGTCAGCGGCGCCCACGCGCGCCTGCAATGCCGAGCCACACTCACTCGCAGTTGATCGCCATGTCCCGGTCGCCCGGCAGGCCGTGGTGGTCGATCTTGGGGATGTTCGAGATGTGCTCCATGTAGGCGGCATTGCAGCCCGTGCCGAAGATGCAGGCGATCTTCGTCTTGTTGCGCACGTAGTTCGAGGCGATGAGCGTGCCCGTCGTGTCGTTGATGAGCGACGTCATCTTGATCGGCACCTCGTACTTCTCCAGACTCTTGCGGAACATGGCCGCGCAGTCGTTGCCCTCGGTGTTGGGGTTGCCGAAGCCCTTGGTCCAGCGCACCAGCTTGCCGTGGTCGATCTTGTCCTGCTCCATCGGGTAGCTGAACGTGAAGCCGAGCGCAATGTCCTCCTCGAGGTGCACCGTGCCGTCCGGGCCGCCAAAGTGGTCCGAGATGAACGTGTTGAGGCAGTCGGCGCAGAAGTCAAAGAGCTCCTGGCCCTCGATCTGCTTCTGCTCCTCGGTGAGGCGGAACTTGGTCTGCGTGACCTCGAACTGACCGCCGCCCTTGAGGATGACGTGGCACACGCGCAGGTTGGTGCCGCCGAGGTCGAGCGCCAGGTACGAGCCCTTCTCGTCGCCCGTCGGCCAGCCAAAGACGTAGGTGGGCAGCATGGGCTGTGCAGCAGCACGTGAGCCACCAGACGGCGTGTGCTGTGATCCCCAGCGCTAAGCGGCTCCCTTGACATGCGCTACTCACCACAGTCTCGCCCTCCTTCTTCAGGCCGCGCTCCAGCGTCTCCACGAAGCGGTCCGTGATGCGCGTGAGCGTCTCGGGCGTCAGCTCAAAGAGCTTCTTGAAGTGCTCATACTGCTCCTTGAGCTGCTCTGCCGAGGCACTCGGGTTCTCGCGCGAGCTGTGCGTCGAGGTGTGCCACGAGACGATCTGCATGATGCCCGAGAGTAAGTAGCTGAGGAAGGTGGAGAAGGTCTGCATGGAAGCAGATTCTGTAGAGTAGGGCCGCATGCGAGTAGTAGGCGGGGATAGTCTGTGTGCAAGCGCAGCACAGCGCAGAGCCTAGTCCATCATATAGGCCACGCCCGAGGCAGCACAGGCCGTCGAGCTGCCCGTGAGCCATGATGGCCCAGGAGGATCGGCGCTCACGGCCCGAGGTGCCCAGCAGCAGCACAGCCCACTGGGTTGCGATCGGCGGGCCGGGCCAGGGCACAATCACCCGGCTCGCCTCTACCGCCGCCGCTGCCGCCGCCGCCGGCCACTCACGTGGTCGCTAGTCTTCTCGACGCCGCTGCCGCGGCGGCCCTTGAGTGGCGTGGTGTGCGAGACTCGGCGGCCCTTGGAGCCGGAGCCGGCGATGTTGGCGTCGGCCGAGGGCGCGCGCTGGGTCGTGGTCATGGTGTGTTGAGGCAGCGGGGACGTCAGAGAGAGGGTATCTGGCGTGGCTGCTGCGTGGTGGGGGTTGGAAGGCAAGGGGCGAGTGCGCTGAAGATATGGAGGCCAAGCCAGCACAAGATCCAGGGCGCGCGGCACAGGCACGGCAGCAGAGCAGCCAGCGTGCAGCGGCGGCGCACGGGCGCGCAGAGCCGGCGCCGTGCCGGCTCCACCTCGCGCCCGCGGAGGCACAGACGGCCGGCCTGCTGCGCCCTCGGCAGCCACCCTCCCTGATGCGCTATGTTGAGCTGCTTTTACTGCTCAGGGGTGCCGCTGCCGTTGTCTCGGACACAGCGCGCATGGCCGGCAGCGAGCATGTCGAGACAAGGGCTTGCAAAAGGAGAGACGCCGCGCGGCTGGCGCGCTCTGCTGCACCGCCAACTCTGCAGGTGGCCGGCCGGCATGCGGCTCTCTTGCTTTTTCGCTGCTTGCCTTTGCTGTGTGGCCCTCCTTTCTTTGCAGTCGACCCCCACAAACTGCGCAGATGCTCCTTTCGCAGGCGAGAGGTTGCAGCAGCAGCTGGTGCAGGCCAGCAGCGACCGAAGGTTGAGCGAGGGCCGCCATGGCTGCACGCTGCAGAACCGCGGCAAGATCCTCCACCCGCCTCGGCGAGACTCGCTCGTCGAGCGCTGGGCCTCCAGCGAGCTGGCCTGCCGACGCCTCGAGCTTGCCGCAACTCCTCTCACAGTCATCTCTGCGCTTCGCCCACACCAACGCATGCGGCGCTCGTCGCCCAAGGATGGCGGCAGAAGAGCCGGCTGAAAGGTGGCATGGCTGAGGGTCGTGGGCAGCACCTACGTCACCGGCCGCGCGTCTCCACATGGCACCGACGTGGCGGGCGCAGCTTCTCGCGCGGGAGAAGAGGCGTCACGCCGGACCCCCGCCCGTGCACCCGCTTCGCTTGCTCGGGAAGCCCGCGTCGCTTCGCCTTCCTGTCCACCACCACTTCGCAACATGCCGACAGCTACCGCGCCGCACGCCTGCCTGCTGCGCCCGCCGCACCAGCTCTACATCGGCCTCGTCGCCGTGCTCGTGCTCGGCGGCACGCTCTACTCGGCCTGGCACGGCCTGCACCTCTACAACGTCTCGCTCTCGTCGCCCACGTCGGCCGCGCTCATCGGCGCCGCGCGCCTGCCCAACACGCGCCTGGCGGACCGCCGCAACCTGCTCAACACGCTCGTCATCAAGCGCGCCTGGGCGTGGACGACGGCCGCGTGGCTCGTGCAGGCGGCGACGCTGCGCGGCCCGCTGGCGCCGGCGCAGCAGCAGCCCGAGGGCAAGGGCAAGCAGCGCGCCGATGCGCAGCAGGGCGCGCGGCCCGGTGCGCTGGCCAAGAGTGCCGTGCGCTATGCCGTAGCTACCGCTCTCTGGGGTGAGCACGCCGCCTTGCCCTGTGCTGTGGCCATTTGCTGACGCTCTGCCGTGCTGCTGTGCCATCGCTCCCTAGTGTAAGTGCATCGCGCTGACGCCGAGTGGCATCTTCACCTGTCCTGACGCCTGGTTCTGCAGTCTCTTCGCAGCCTGGTTCTTCGGCCCGCCGCTGATGGAGCGCGTGCTCTACTGGACGGGCGCGCAGTGCATCCCCGACATGCACAGCCTCGGCGGCCCCGGCATCGTGCTGCCCAACGGCGGCGCCATCGACCCGTCATTCTGCTACGCGCGCAAGCCCGTCACCGTCGCCTCTCACCCGCAGCTCTTCAACACAGCGACTGTGCTGGCAGCGCAGGGCACGGGCGGCAAGCTCAAGGCGAGGTGTGAGTGATGCATGGGAAGCGCACAGCCGCCGCAGTAGCTGACGACAGCACCGGCAGTCCGCGGCGGCCACGACATCTCGGGCCACACGTACATCCTCGTGCTCTCGGCGCTCTTCCTGCTCGAGGAGCTCACTCCGTTCCTGCCGTACCTCGCGCCGGCGTCGATGCGCGACTCGCTCGCCTCCTTCTTCCCTCGCGCCCTCTGGGCCGCACGCGACCCTTTCGCGGGCTGGACGGGCCCGCGCCAGGGCGCCACGCAGTCCGAGCGCGCCGCTGTCAACCGCGCACGCCTCAACCTGGCTGCGGCGGTCAGCGTGCTGGCCCTCGTGGCAGTCGAGCTCTTCTGCCTGGCGTGCACGGCGCTCTTCTTCCACACGCCGCTCGAGAAGGTGACGGGCCTGCTCGTGGCCCTCGGCGCATGGGCAGTCATGCCGCACGGCGGGTAGCATGGAGAGAGATGCATTAAAGGATATCATACTGCGGAGAAAGCCCGTCACTCGTCGTCGTCCTGGAAGACGCCGGCAGCCACGCGCGGCTGAGGCTCTGCCGGCTCCTGCTCGTCGACCCAGCCGCCGAGACGGGCGCGAGTGGTGCTCTCGTAGAGCCTGCACGTTGTCAGCATCGGTGGGGCCCAGAAGGCGCGCCGCACTCACTCGATGTTCAGAGCCGCAAGGAAGCACGGCACGCTCTTGGCGCCGTCGAGCCAGTATGTGCGCAGATTCTCGATGTTGGCCATGCCCTGCATCGCCTCGCCGTGGATCTTCATGGCGCCCATGTCGTCGCGGTCGGAGCGGAATGTGAGCGTCGTGCCCTTTGCCGAGCGCGCAAAGGACGACGTGAGCTTGACGCGGCCGTCCTGCTCCCACTTGACCTTGAAGCCGAAGAGCGCCTCGACCGTCTCGCGGTATTCGGTGCCCTTGGCCTTGAAGACCTGTGCACCGGGCGCTGTCAGCCGAGTGGCAGGGCAGTCCGTAGTGTGGGCACTCACCGAGCGGACTCTGTCGAGCACCTTCTCCTTCATCTTGAGGGCCTCGCGGAGCTCGAGGATGGTTTGCAGGCTCTGCTGGCCAGCCTGTGACCCACCTTCCGTGCCCGGGGCGCTGGCACCCGCAGCTTCAAGCTCGGCTATCCGCTGGATGAGCTGCTCGTTGTCGCGCTGCAGGCCCTCGATGCGCGCGCGGCTGAGGTCCATGCGCTGCTGCGCCGGGTTGATGAGCATCTCGACCACGCGCTGCTGCGCCGAGTGCTCGCCGCCCATGTAGCGCCGCCAGATGTCGTCGCTCTCCGTGCTGAGCCGCTCGCACTCCTTCTGCAGCGCCTGCACACCGGCCTTCGTCTCTTGCAGCTCTGCGAGAACAGGGCAGCGTCAGCGCAAAGCGCCGTGCGCTCTGATCCGAGGCACTGACCCTGGCTGAGCTGCTCGTTTGCAGCTACGAGAGCAGCGCGCTCGGCGTCGTCCTCTGCCGCCGATGCCCGGCCGGCATTCTGCGTGACCTCCTGTCGAGCCGCTTGCAGATCGGCAGAGAGCTGCTCGACCTCAGCGTGCAGCTCCTTGTTGCTTGCCTCCAGCCCAGCTATCCGCTCGGCGTTGGCTGCGTCGAAGGTGCTGGAGCGATTGGCTGCCTCTGCAGTGAATGTCTCCTGTTGAGTAGGGGTCAGCGCCCGGCTCGCGCGCATGGAGCGCGGCTCATGCTCACGTAGATGGCCTTGTATCGCTCCACCTCGTCTTGCGCGCTCTTCGCCAGACGCTCAGCTCGTGTGCGGGCAGCCGCGTCTTCGGCCTGCTGCGCGCTGAGCTTCTCTCGCGCGCGACCTGACTCCGTAAAGTCCTTCTCGGCCTGCTCGGCGCGCGCCGAGGCAACTTGCAGTCGCTGCGCAAGCACCTCGGACCGCGCAGTGAGACCCGAGACCGTGCCGCGGAGCGTGGCTAGCCAGCCGGGCAGCTGAGGGACGTCGAGCGGCTCCGGGGCGACGAGCTGCGGCAATGGCGCATCCGGGTTGGACGCAAAGAGCTGTGCCTCTTCGAACGACATCGGCGCGCCGGTGACGAGCTGCTCGGCCCTGCGACTGAGGCGTCAGACCTCTTTCGCGATGCAATCTGACGCGACTGCACTCACCTGCTCGACTTCTCGAGCTCCAGCCTCTCGATGCGCGCTTCTGCGTTCATCACCTTGGAGCGCAGCTCATCTGCGTTTCGGGCGCGCGTCTCGGCAGCGCGCTTCTCTTCGCGCAGCACCTCGACGCTGGTGTGGTGGTCGCGCAGCTGCCGGTTCTCCTGCTCCAGCTTTGCGACGTTCGCTTCCAGCGTTCGGACGTGGCTCGTTTGCCCTGAAGAACGGCGTCAGATGGCGCGCTCCGCAGTCCTCGCTTTGAGCAGCTCACGATGCAGCTCCTCGGCCAGGCGCGTGTCCTCCTCTTTGGGCTGTGACCGGCCCAGGTCTTCCCGCAGTTGCGTCTCCTTCGCTTTCCACTCCTCTTCTCTCCGCGCAAGCTCCTCCTGCGCGATGCTTGCCTGCTCCAAAGCCTCGTCGCGGTCGCCCTCGAGTTCCAGCACGCGGCCTTGCAGGGCGGTCTGCTCCGATCGGTTCTTCTGCGACAGTGTCGAGAGCGATGCCTGCAGCTCGGAGGCGGAGCGCGTGGCTGCTAGATTGCTCGCGTGCAGCTTCGTGATCTCTGACTTGAGTTGCGTCTGGCAGCATCGGCGTTAGGCGATCGACTTTCCTCGGTCCAGCGTCAAGCCTCGCGGGTCTAAGGGCGGCGCACTCACCTCCGCCTCTCTCCACTCGCGCTCTCGGTCCCTGTTCTCCGCGCTGCGCTCCTCCCACTCGCGCAGCAGCTCTCGCCGCTCCTTTTCCAGCCGGTCGACCTTGCCGCCAAGCTCGGCAAAGTCACGCTCCAGTGAGTCGTAGCTGCGCTGCGCGACGAGGAGCTTGCGCTCCGACTCGCTGCGCAGCGCCTCCATCTCGGCGGCCAGATTGACTCGCGGCGACGCTGGCGGCGAGTGCGCCCTCGAGGAGAGCATCGAGGAGCGCATGTGAGGCGCTGCCGGCCGGTCAGCATTGCGCAGGCGGCAGCCATGGCGTGCGGCGCTCACCAGGCGCTTGGCTGTCGCCGAGTCCGGCCACGCTGGCAGAGCGCTTGCCGGCGCCAGCTGAGGGTGCGGCAAGGCTGCTGCGTGCACCGACGGGCATGGCGCTGGGCCGCGCCTGCGCTGCCGGCGCGCCCGCAGACGGCACCCGTGCGGCGGGTGCTCCGAAGCCGAAGCGCGAGGCGCCTGGAGCTGCGGCGGGCCGGGGCAGGCCGCTGCTGCCCAGGGGCGCGCCGGAGCCCGAGGGGCGTGACATGGTGCGCGCTGCAGGCAACTCGCAGACGACGGAGACGCAGAGGCCGAGGACGTAGAGATGAGGGTCTGGAGCAAGAAGGTGAAGCGCCTCGCGCGCCCGACGTTGCTCCGTGCACCCCAGGCGCGTCTGGTCACGTGCTATCACTCTTCTTGAGCTGCAAGGGTGCTGCGAAGCCAGCTCCCCGAGGCACGCCGTCGCCCTCGCCGTCGCACCTCCCATGACACAAGGTGTCGCTTGTGTATGGCTCAGCAGCTCTCCAACAAGAGGAGCTCGGCCAGCATGCCACGAGATGGCAGCGTCTCATCGGCAGGCGCAGCAGGGACAGCCCCTCTCATCTCAGCACCCCTTGGAGCTGCCTCTCTCCTCGCCCTCTCATGCCGCGGCCTCATTTCAGGCTGCCCCGCCGTCTGTCGAAGTCAACGTCGTGCTCCGGGCCGACGCAGCCGGCGCACGCCAGATGCCCCAAGAGGCCGCAGCGAGCTGCTCGCCGCGCTCCGGAGCGGCAGGCGGCAACACGCCGGCACCGAACGCCACGCGCGCGCGGCGCCGATGCCCAAGATGCGGCGGCGAACTCAGCGCGCCGCCGCCGGCGCGCGCCAGCAGGGGTGCGGAGACAGGCTGGCTGCCCGGGACTACAGACGGGCGTGGGACGGCCGAAGTCGGCGCTTACGCGAATACAAGCCCCTTCGCGCGATTCGCTCGGCACCGCTGTGCCGCGGTGCGGGCGAGAGAGGCGGCGTGCCGCGAGAGACCCTAGGCGCGCTGCATCGCCGCCGCCGCGCGCGCGAGCCTGTGCAAGTGCCTGCCACACACACACCTCTTCTCACCCCTCATCGCCCCTCGTCCACCCGCGCGTCACACACCCACCTCACCACACACGCATCGCGGCTGGCCTCTCTGCCAGGTCTGCGCCTCGCCTGCGCACCACCCGTGCCTCGTCGGCCACCTTTGTCTCGTGGCGCACACAGCCACCCTGAGGCGCCCGCCCGTCTCGCACCATGCCCACGTGGGGTCGCCGCTCCGGCAAGGCCGGCTCGGCCGGCTCGTCGGCGGGCGCCGCAGGCAGCGCACCTGCCTCGGCCTCGCCGTCGCCCTCTGGCTCGCCGGCCAAGCGCTTCAGCCTCGTCTCGAGCTCGCCGCGCGCGACTCAGCAGGCAAGCGTGGCGAGCGCGCCGCGCAACCCCGCCACGCCCACCAAGGCCATCCCCACGGTCAGCGTCTCGCCGCCCGAGGTTGCTGAGCCGGCGCCGCGCTCGGCCAAGTCGCCGTCGTCGCACTCTGTCTCGCTGCCGGGCTCGGACGGCAGCTACAGTCCCGAGGCGGGCTCCAGCCCTGACGAGGAGCACGGCAGCGTGCCGCCGAGCCTCACCACTGGCAGCACCAGCACGAGTGTCGACAGCCTGGACGGCCCCTCGCCGTTCGACCTGCCGTCGCCGGCCCGGTCAGCGCTGGCTGCTGTGGCTGGCACGGCTGCCATCGACGACGGCACGGTGGTGAAGAGCCGGACACCCACCAGTGCCGTGGTGGTCGCTGCAGGCGAGACGACCGTCGTGCCGCCGACGTCGCACGAGAGCAGCTCGGACGGCAGTGCGCTGCTGCACTCCGAGTTCGGCTTCTGCTCGAATCCCAACTACCGGCACGTCTCGACACACCGCGCCGGCAGCTCGCTGCCCTCGCCCATCGAGGAGGAGCCGTCGTACTACGTCGTGCTCACGACGTACATCTCGTACCTGTCCCTGATTGTCATTGGCCACATTCGCGACTTTCTCGGCAAGCGCTTCCACCCCGCCGCGTACCGGCATCTCGTCGAGAGCAACGGCTACGCAGCCCTGAACTCTGACTTTGACAGCTTCTACACGCGGCGACTCAAGACGCGTCTCGACGACTGCTTCTCGCGGCCCGTCACGGGCGTGTGCGGCCGCACCGTGCTGACGCTGAACCGCTCGTCCGACGACTACTACAAGTCCTTCCGCCTGACGGGCGAGAAGACGCGCGCGCTCAACATCTCGGCGTACAACTACCTTGGCTTTGCCCAGTCGCACGGCGGCTGCGCCGATGCCGTTGAGGAGAGCCTGCGCCGCTACGGCGTCAGCTCGTTCGGCTCGCGTCTGGGCGCCGGCTCGCTCGACCTGCACGCGCAGGCCGAGCGCCTCGTGGCCCGCTTCGTGGGCCAGCCCGAGGCGTGCATCATCTCTATGGGCTTTGCGACGAACTCGACGACGATCCCGGCCATCGCTGGCGCTGGCACGCTGATCATCTCCGACGAGTACAACCACTCATCGCTGCGCTTCGGTGCGCGTCTGTCGGGCGCGAGCATCCGGCAGTTCAAGCACAACGACATGAAGGAGCTCGAAAGCCTGCTGCGCGAGTGCATCTCGCAGGGCATGCCGCGCACGCACCGGCCATGGAAGAAGATCCTGCTCATTGTCGAGGGCCTGTACTCGATGGAGGGCACTGTTGTCAATCTCCCCGTCGTCATGCAGCTCAAGGAGAAGTACAAGGTGAGCTCGCCGGCATTCCCTTGGCTTGTCCCCGCTCACACCCTGGCAGTTCTACCTGTACGTCGACGAGGCGCACTCCATTGGCGCCCTCGGCCCCAACGGCCGCGGCGTCTGCGACTACTTTGGCATCGACCCGCGGCGTGTGGACATTCTCATGGGCACGTTCACCAAGTCGTTTGGCGCTGCCGGCGGCTACATTGCCGGCAGCAAGGAGATTATCGACCGGGTGCGCCTCGCCAACCACGCCAACGTGTACGGCGAGACGCTTGCGCCGCCGGTGCTGACGCAGATCATTGCGAGCATGGCGAGCATCATGGGCGTCAGCCTCGATGCCAACTCGCAGCAGCTGCTGCCGAAGTGGGTCGACCTGCCGCCGCGCCTGCTGGACGGCAGCGAGGGCCGCGAGCGCCTGCGCCGGCTAGCGTTCAACGCGCGCTACCTCTCGAGCGGCCTGCGCAAGCTCGGCTTCATCGTCTATGGCCACCGCGACAGCCCCATTGTGCCGCTGCTCATCTTCCACCCGGCCAAGATGCCGATGTTCTCGCGCCTCATGCTCGACCGGCAGCGCAGCCTGCCGCCGCACCGGCGCGTGTGCCGCGAGGACGGGCCCGAGTTCGAGGAGCAGAACGCCAAGCAGCTCGCCATCCTCAGCGACCCGGCCAGCGCCGCGGGCGAGGCCGACGAGCCGGCGCGCCCGCCGATTGTCGTCGTCGTCGTGGGCTACCCGGCGACGCCGCTCATCTCGTCGCGCGTGCGCTTCTGCGTCAGCGCGAGCCACACGAAGAAGGACATGGACGACGTGCTGCGCGCCTGCGACGAGGTCGGCGGCCTGCTGGCGATGAAGTATGGCAGCGGCGGGCCCGGCGGCGTGTGGCCGATCGACAAGGTCATCGAGCGGGCACTCGACCTTGTGCAGTGGAACGGCGAGGACGCCATCTAGACCTGCCTGTGCCCTCTGCCTGACCTCACCCACACTCTTTTCTTCCTACCTCTCACTTGTACTTCTGCCCCGTGTCATGCATCACTCCTGATCCGCTCGGAGTGTGAGCCCGATGCAGATCGGCTCGCGCGCTGCGCAGCTTGAGAAGCTGCGGCTGTGCAGCACAGCGGAAGAGGACCACCGCCTGCCGGCGTCTGCGCTGCACGCTGCACGCTGCAGCAGCGCAGGCAACGCGGGCCGTTCTCCACGCGGCGCGACTAGCGTCAAGCAAGCGCTGCGCTGCAGCAGAGCTCCTGTTGAGGCGCGGCCTGCTGCCCTCAATCTGACTGAGGGCTGAGCCAGCGTCGATCCGGCAGCAGCTCGGACGGCCGACGCAGACGAAAGAAGCCGTGGCGGTCTTCGCCCAGATTCCGCATCGTTAGCGCGGTGGTGCATGGCAGCGTGCTCGCCAATGACGCCGACGCCGCGCCCGAGCGCCGCAGCCCGCGTCCGCAGCGCTCTCTTGCAGCGCAACGTAGCGGGCGAAAAGCGGGCGTGCTGCAGCAGTCGAGTCTGGTGCTGCGCCCCGAGCGTGCAGGCCATGTGCGGGTGACAGCATCGCATGCATGGTGAGCGGCCGAACGTCGCGTGTGCGGAGCAGAGGAGCATCAGCATCAGGAGGCGCAACGGCTACCCCGCAGCGTCCAGCGCGGTGCTCATAAGGCAGCCTGCTCGGGGCGAGCGTGTGCGTCTGCCCCACCACGGACCGGACCAGCCAGCCGCCGCAGCAATGCTCTTCTCCAGCGCCTTCGCAGCCCTCGCCCTTGCGGCCAGCGCCGTCGCAGCTGTGAGTTGCGCGACGAGATGGAGCGACGGACACGGCTAATGCGAGCTGCGCAGCCGACGTCGCCGCCGCTGCCCACCACCGATGCGCCGTTCAGCGTCAGTGCTGCCAAGCTCGAGGCGGCCATCACCTGCCCCAACGGCATCAAGGGCGCCGGTGAGCGCCTCCGTCTGCGCACGCACCCACTCGTCGCTGACTGCCTCGACCATCAGCTGGCGGCGTGGTGCTGCTCGTGCCCGGCACCGGCCTCACGGGCGAGGACAGCTTCCCGGAGGGCCCCTTCGTGCAGCTGCTGCCCACGGCCGGCCCGGGCTTCGATGTCTGCTGGGTCTCGCCGCCGAACAGCCAGCTCGGCGATGCACAGGTCAACGCCGAGTATGTGGCGCACGCCATCATGGTGAGTCAAGAGTCGCCATGCCCCGGCACGCACCCCTCACGCGTACGTCGCAGAGCCTGGCGCCTCGCAGCAAGAATGGCAAGGTCAAGGTGGTGGCGCACAGCCAGGGTGGCGGCCTCAACGTGCCCTGGGCAACGTGAGTGCTGCGCGAGGCTGCTGCCCATGCCGGAAGCTGACACATCTGCGCACCAGCATCTTCTGGCCGTCGGCTCGCAGAAAGGTGGCGTCGTTCGTCGGCCTCGCGCCTGACTGTGAGTCTTGGTGATGGGAGAAGCGCAGCTGGTCATTGACCACTCTCGTCTCACAGTCGGTGGCACCACGCTGCTTCCTCCGGTCGGCTGTGCCGCCGAGACCATTGCGTCGCTCGGACAGGGCTGCTCGGCTGCGATTCTGCAGCAGGTGAGCGCTGGCCGCAAAGCGGCCTGTCCGCCGTGCTGACACGATGCGCACAGGACTCGACCAGCAATTACCTCAAGGCGCAGCGAAAGATCTTCCCGAGGGCCATCGTCCCGTGAGTCTCTGAGCAAGAGGCGTGTCACGATGTCGCTGACACCGCTGCCACGCCAGCACGACGGCCTTCTTCACGCGCACCGACGAGATCGTCATCCCGCAGTTCGGCCCGAACCCCTCGTCTGCGCTCGCCGGCAGCGTGCAATTCCCGCTCCAGGACATCTGCGGTCCTCTGGCTGTGCGTTGCACCCATGGCGTCAGGTCTTCTCGCCTGCTGACCTGTGCTGCGCAGATCGCCGACCACCTGAGCATGCTGGCCACGCCGGCTGCGTACTCAATCGTGCTCAACGCCTTTACGAGCGCAGACGGCCGCGCAGACCTGTCCAAGTTCAACAAGGCCGACTGGTGAGCCATGCTGCTCGATCAGCCCACCGACGTCGCTCACGAGCATCCCCTCACAGCTTCAACTTCGAGAACTCCAACATCAACATCAACGACGTGGTGCCCGGCCTGAAGTTCGCCGCCAACCTGCTCGGCGCCGTCAGCACGTCGGGCGGCGTGTACGTGAAGCGCGAGCCGCCGCTGAAGCAGTGTGAGTCAAGTCTGCCAGACTGTGTAGCCGTCTTGCTGACTTGCGCACCGACAGACGTCTGCGATGCCGGCGCGGCCACCAAGTGCGGCTAGACCTGCAGTGCTGCTCTTCCATTCTGCCTTCTCGGCCCTCTGTGCTGCCTTCTTCGCGCGGACATGTCCCTTGCCTTCTTGCACTGCTGCGCCGCAAGGCTGCCGCGCCTCGAGCCACTGCCTTAATCTACGGCTACTCTCCTCTCTCGCCGGCGGTGCTGCTGCGGAGGCGTGCGTCGCTCAGCCGCAGGACGGCGCTGCTCCTGCTGCTGTCTCGGGCAATGCGCGTGCAGAACGCGGGGTAAGGGTGCAGCGCGGCACCTGCGGCTGGTGCTGGTCTCAGCGAGGACTGCTGGTCCAAGCGCCGGACAGAGCAGCACCGGCAGCGATGCCGGCTGGGACTTGGAGGGCGGGGAGTCGGCGGCGGGCGCTGCGCTGGCTCGGGCACGGGCTTGCCGTCGCGGTCTCATCCGCCGGCAGCGCCCAGCAGCTGCGCCTCAAGTCCGCACGGCCTCCGCTGCAGCTGCAGCTCTGCAGATGCAGCAGCCGTGCAGCGGAAGGCGACTGCGCTGCGCTGCCGGGGGCGGGGAGCGCGTGATCTGCGGCCAGCGGCGGAGCGTCCACTCGAGTGAAAGCCGAGCGGCCGCTGCGAGATCGACGAAGCCTTCCTGCACCGGCTGCCTGCCGCCGCCGGCCAACGTCGCAACGGCATGAGGGCCAGCCACGCTGCTCGACCAGCAGACAGGTCGACCTTGCCGCGGCCGCCGCCGGCTGCGGGAGAGAGCATATTCGCGAGACAGCGACCGCGGCGGGGGCCGTTGCGCAGCCGGACGCGGCGAGGCGGGTGGAATGGCCGAGGCGGACGCTGGTGCTGCGCTGCGCTGCACCCTGCCGCCCGCCTGCCGGCGCGCACCGCACACTGGGCGGCCGCCGGAGCGGGCAGGCCGCATGAGCGCCAGACACGATCTGCACAGCGTGCAGCTGACGTGCGAGAGACAGGGCAAGTGCGTGGCACAGGGCAAGTGCGTGGCACGGCACGGCGAGGAGCGAGTCTTGTTGCTGCGTGCGCAGATGGAGGTAGCGTGCCTGCCGCAGCACCAGAGCTCGAGTGCCCTGCATGCAGGCACCGTCGGCCTCGCAGACTGGCCGCGCGCTGCGAGGGCGGCCAAGCACAGCTGCTGTGCAGCAAAGCAGCGCTCGAGGCAAGCTTGCTGGTGCTGCTCCCGCGCCTTATGCTTCGCTCTCGCCGGCCGCGCGCGTGGGTGCAGTGCGGCAGCAGCCCCCAGGCGTGCAGCGCATCTCGGCCCACTCGCCTTCCCCGCGCTGCCGCTCCACGCGCGCCCTCGCCGCTCGCCGCCGCCGCTCGCCGCCGCCGCTCCTCGCTCTCGCTCGTCCAGCTGCGCCTTGCTCTCGACCCGCACCACCTCTACCATTCCCTAGCCAGCGCCGGCTCCGTCTCGCGGGCGGCGCCGTCCACAGACTCCCTCCAGCGCCCGCTGCGCCGCCCCGTCGCCGAGCTTCCGGCGCGCCCCGCCCGTGCGGCGCACTTTACGCTGCTGCGCCGCTGCAGCGGATCCATTTGCCTCGTCTCTAGCGCCCCTGTCGTGTGCTGCCGCGCACCCTCCTCTCCTCTCGCTCCACCGCTCCGGGTCCGTCTCGTGCGCCGCCTTCCGCACCGATCCTGCGGGGGCCCTGCATTCAAATTGCCGCCCAGCTGCGCGCACCCCCGTGCCTTGCGCTCCGCAGCCGCACGGCCGTGACTGGGCGCCGCAGCGGCCCGGGCCTGGCCGCTGCACCTCAGCCCCTGCTGGAGCCAGCTCGCGCTGGCCGTCCGGCGCCATGACGGCCGCCGTCGCACGCGCGCTCCTGCTTCTCTACCTCTCCGCTCCAGCAATAGCCTCGGGCGTGGCCGACTCGCACGCGCCTCCTCCTATCTCGCCCGCCGCCGGCGCGGCCTCGACGTCCAGCGGCCCGCTCAGTGCGCTGCTCTCGCCCTCTGGCTCTCGCCTCTACGGCGGTGGCAGCACGCTGCTCTCGCGCCTGCTTCCTCCGCCGGACCAGCCACGGCCGTTCTGGGTGGCCGTGGCGCGCGCTCGCTCGTGGGCCGCCAGTGCCTCGCCGCCGGCGCCGGCTGCGTCCATGGAGACAGGTGTGCCTCTTGCGGCGCCGGCGCGGAGCTTTGTGCAAGCCTTGCTGCAGTATGTCGGTCACCTGCTGGGCCTGCTCCTGCGCGGGCTGTGGTACTGGTACAGGGCGATGTGGAGAACGTGGACCGCAACGATCCTGCTTGCTGCGCCAGGTGAGTGCGCGGAGAAGCGCAGTGCTGCTCGGCGGTGCGGCTGCTGAATGCGCTGCTTTCGTCACAGTGACCATCGTTACGCTCGCATTCCTCTACATCTCCGTGTCGGCGGGCTCTTCACGCCAAATTGACTCGCTCTACGAGTTCAACGAGGGCCTCGCTGATGTCGACCCTGCCGAGCTGGAGCTCGACTCGGACGAGTACGAGTTTGAGGAGGACTCTGAGGCCGAAGTGCCCGAGGGCTCGACTGCTGGGCGTCCGCTGCGACGAGCATTCAACCTTGTTGCATCGCACCGGCGGCAGGGCAGTCGCGACAGCAGCCACGTTGTGCGCAAGCGCAGCAGCCTCGTGCGCATCACGAGCAAGGACCCGCGCTCGCGCTTGTGCGTCTCCCCGATCCAACTCGAGCTCGACGAGCGAGGGCGCCGTGCCAAGGCAGAGATGGGCTCGATGCACCGGGATGTGGACGGGACGCCGACGCGCAAGCGTCGCGAGAGCGGCCGTCTCACGTCGCCTGTCCTGTCTGCGCCTTCTGCTGAGGACGGCGGCGCGGCTGCCAGTCTCGACGCTGCTGCGGGCGCTGAGTCTAGTCCTGGCAGCGAACCCGCAGTAGAGGATGGCGAGTCGGCTTCCCTCTCGTCGCTCTCATCGGGCTACTCCACATCGTCCGGCTCCTTCGTCTCCCTGCAGGACGCTGCGAGCACCTTCGAGGAAGTGGCCTTCCGCAGCGCTGCCATGCGCCTCGTCCGGCGTCCGGCACCTGAGGGTCCGCCTTCCATCCTCAAGCGTCTGCCCGAGGTGTTCGCCGGCGTGCCGCAGTCCGCCACGGCCACGCCTCCGGGACTCTACCCATCTAGCCAGGGCTCGTTCAACGCCACGAGCGTTCCGTGGCACCAGCAAGGGTCAATAAGAAGCATGGACTCGGCGGCGTGGCCATTTGACGGCTCCTCTTCGTCATCGTACGTCGACTCGCCAGCACTCGGTGGCGCCTCGTCCACCACTTCCAGCCTGCCTCCCGGCGCAGCGCATTCGCAGGACTCGTCGCTTGCTCAGCCGGCAGTGCCACGGCTCGGCAGTATGACGCCTGCGCAGGTGCGCGCGGCTTGGCCGGGCAGCCGGCGACGCAAGTCGATCAAGCTCACCGAGCCTGACTGGACGCTTCACGCCGAAGCTCACGACCGTGCGCGCGAGCGACTCGAGACGGCAGCGCAGGTGGCAGCGCACCCGGACCCTGAGAGTCTGAAGTACGTGCCGCCAAGGCGCTTCGAGACCGACGAGCGCTGGGACTCCGGTGCGGCAGGCACGGACGATGACCGTGCCGAGGGAGAGTTCTGGTTCGAGCGCTTTTGCCAAAGCACGGCGGCCGCTGGACGAGACTGGGACTGGCGCAAGCGACGCGCGAGGCGCGCGGCCGAGCGTGCGCGCATGCTCGGCGCCAATGCCTCCACGACCAGTCTGCCGGCGATGGTCGGCGGTGGAACGCCTGGCGAGGAGAAGCCAGCGCTCGCAAACGGCGTCGGCAGAACCGATGTTCAGCTGCAGCAGGACCGCCAGGCGCACGCACGGCGCATGCGCAACCACCAGGAGCAGCTTGCCGGGCCGCTCATCTCCTTCACGTCCGAGGAGCTGCGTCGGCCCAATCTGACCGTGGACGTCAGCAAGCGCATTGACCCGCTGGCGGACGCCGCGCCGGCCTCGCCTCTTGGACGCGCTCTCAAGTCGCTGCGGACGAGCAGCTACAGTGGCGCGAGCCCTTCGCAGAGCGAGAAGCCGGCGTACGGCAGTGCGCTGCTGCAGCACAACGGCTCTGCGCCAATGTCGCCGCCGACGTACACGCCTGCCCTGATCCGCGCCGATAATGATCTGTCTGGCAGCGCGCGCATCCGCCAGAGCATGGGCAAGGCGCTGCGCAAGTCCTCGGTGAGCAGCAACGCCTCGACGTACGAGTCGTCGCACAATCGGCAGCGTCGCCACTCCGAGGCCGACATCCGTCAGTCAGACGCAGCGGACGGCCTTGATGTGCCTGGACGTGGCAGCAGTCTCTCGGCCGCCAAGCAGCGCAACAAGTACAGCAGCCTGGGCCGCAACGCCGGCGCGCAGCTCAAGGCGGAGCGCGAGCGCATCGATTCGAACGCCTCTTGGCTTCTTGCCGAGGCCGCGCTCGTCGCTGCCGACTCGGGCAGCGACGGCGACTCGCCGATCACTCCGCCACCGCCCGCTCAGCCCCAGCATCCACTCGAGAAACAGCGGGCCGGAGTGCTTCGCGGCGCCTTTGGCGTGCAAGCGAGCCCGACTGCGCTGGAGCTTCACCCTTGGGATGGGCACGTCGCGACACTGCCCGCATCGCAGCAGGCATGGAGCAGCGCCGATGCGTACGGCAGTCTGGGCAGCGCGCCGTCTACGCCGTCGCTCTCGCCGCCCGAGAAAGTCACGCAAGGCGCTGGCTTCAGCCCTGCTCCGCCGTCTGCTGGCACCCGTCGCAACGGGTCTAGCAAGCGCACCAGCACGATCAGCAATGATGGCAGTGCGCTCCTAGCACCTCGTACCGCTTCGCTCGGCGTGCAAGCGGCCAACGGTATCGATAAGCGGAACAGCCTCCGCCGGCTCGACAGTCCGGCGGACTCCAGCACGGGCAGCAGCAACTCCGGGCCCACTGCGTCGCCAGCGAGCAAGAGACTCAGCGGAACGGCTGCCAGCGTGGCGGACCCGCCGCACATCGAGATCCGGCCGCCAGTCGGCAGCCGCAAGGCGATCCTGTCGGCCTCGTCGACGGCCTCGGGCGACATGGACCTCGTCGCGCGCACGCGTGGAGCGCGACGGCCGTCGCTGCGCAAGGCCGCCGCCGAAGCCGCCTCGCCTCGTCCGGCACCCATCATGCAACCCGAGCCGGCGCCCTTTGCCATGGCGCAGCGAGCACGCTCGGCGAGCATCAGCTCGAAGAGCTCCAAGAGCAGCGGCAGCAGCTACCCGCGCTCCGAGATGGTGTCTCCGCCAACGGCGCTGCCCGGCACACGGTCAGGCCCACCGCGACCGCCTCGAATGGGCCCAACAAAGGTCAAGGGCCGTGCGGTGCCCGCAGAAGACATCACGCCGCTCTCGTACACCTCCGACTATGCCGCACAGTGGCGCCGCCGCTCGGCCGACGCCTCCATCTCGTCTCCGCCTGCCGAACCCCTGCCTTCCCTGCCCCGCAGCATGCTCTCTGCCTGAGCTGCACAGCGTTATTTCCTAGCCTCGTCACAGGTGTCCGAGCGTCACACCCAGGTCCGCATCGCCTCTATCCTCCTCCGCCCCTCACTCGTCTGTTCCTTGTGCTCCTACTTCGCATACCACTCTCCCGCACTCCTTGTGCCCACACTCATTCGGCTCCGCACTGCTCGGCATGCGCCTGTCACTGCTCTTCGCAGACGGGCTGCTCTCTCTCCGCAATACCAAAATCTGCTCTTCCTGTGACACGGGGTATCATTCGTGACCCGCGGGCAGCATCAGCCGCCACGCCGGGCCTGCTCGCGATGCCGCGCAAAGAAGGCTCGGATAGTGGCCTCATCGACCTCCTGTCCGCTCTCTTGGCACGGCCGCAACACCTGCTCAAAGAGCGCATCGCGCAGGCGTCCGTAGGCCTCCAGCGACTCAAGCATCTGTTCGCGAGGCAGACGCTGCAGCGCCGCCATGCCGCGGTCGTATGAGGACGAGGCGTGCGAGGCACCGCCAACCGAGCCGGCCTCTGATGAGACTTCGCTGCGCGGCGGCGAGTACGTCGCCTCGGACTCGAGCACGTAGGGCAGCGCCTTGAAGCGCGGGATGCACTGCACAACGATGCGATGAGCTGCTGCAAGCGCACAACCGTGATCGGCGCACTCACCTCGGCGCAGCGGCAGATGCGAGACCGGAAATCGTCGGAGAGAAAGATGTCCAGGCGCACGCCATCGACGTTGTCCTGCTCCGGCGCTGCCCAGGCTGGAAGAGGCGGAAGAGTGCACGAGGGGTCTGCTGATGCAACAGCCGACGGTCCAGGCACCGGAGCAGGCTCTGCGGCCTTCGCGCCTGCCTCTTGAGATGCAGAATGAAGCGGCTTCGCTTCCTGTTCAGAGGCTGCTGAAGCCTCGGCAAGGCCCTCATCTCCGTCCAACCGGGCCCTTTTCGATGCTTGTTCTGGCTCGGGCGACGTTAGGGCGTGCTTGGCGCCAGCGCTCAAGTCGTCGGCCGGTGCCGCGGACCGCGCTAGCTCTGTCGCCTCGAGCGCAAGGTCGACATTCGGCTCTAAGCCAAGCACAGTGTTCCCTCTCGCCAGAGGCGTTGGCTTCAAGCGCGCCTTGTCAGCAGGCACCACCGCGCCCCAGCCAGCGGCACCGACGTAGTGCCTCAAGATCTCGTGACTCGGAGCTCGGACGCAGCTGGAACACAGCAGCAGGTCGAAGGACTCGTGCGCGATGAGCGGCAAAGGCGCATCTTCTGCAGGAACGACGTCGATCGGCACGTGGACTGAGGAGGTGGTCGAGGTCTTGACAGGCACTTGCTCCGCGCCGTCTCCTTGAGGAGGCTTCTGCGGGGCACTAGCCTCTGTGCCTACGGCTTCGCTACCCTGTGCCGAGACTGTCCGACCCTCACCTCCCGACTGGGCCGGCTGCGACGTGGTAGAAGGACCCGCGCCGCTCGCAGCTGTGGACGCGGCAGCCGAGCCAGGCGGCGCCAGGCCGCCCAGGAGCGACGTGCAGCTCTCGTGGAACCAGTCCTCGCATGCCAAGCACTGAAACATGGTCTAGCGCTAGACAGTAAGCAGCAGGACATGGCCTGCACAGCGGCGCTCGACGCACCTCGTCTTCAGTCTCAGGATCGTACGTCTCGCCGCGCGCACAGCGGCAGAAGTGGCCGGCAAAGTTGCGCCCGTACGCATTGTCCTCGTTCTCCGTCGCCACGGCCGTCTCCTTTGGCCGCAGGCTGCACGGCGTCGGCATCTCTGGAGCAGCACTGCTGCTGGCACCGGCAGCACGGGTGCGCTGCGACATGGAGAGCGTGCCGCAGTCGCAGCGGAAGGAGCGCTTGGCGAAGAGCTCCACCAGGTCATGCTCTGTGCGCACTGGTCAGTCTGCCGGCCAACGCCGCAAGTCCGCTCCCACTCACCTGCATGACAGCCAACGCTGCACCCAGCGCACACACCTCCGCCGCCGCACGTCGTGCACGCCCACACGGGCTGGCGGATGTAGCCGCGGGCGTGGGTGCAGCCGCCCTTTGTGAAGCTGAAGGGCACGGCCTCGCGCGCCTCGCGCTCCAGTGCCGCCTGGTGCGCCAGCAGGTCGGCGGCGGTGAGGCCGCGCGGCTGCGGCGTGTCAGCAGAAGGCGACATGGCGAGGAGTGGGCCAGGCAGTTGCGGCGAGAGAGGGAGATGAGGGAGAGTCGCACGACTGGCGAGCGGCGCACTCGCACTCCACTTGGCGGCGCGGGCGTCTCGCCGCAGGCACGGCGCCGGTGTGTTGCTTGCGCCGGCCGCCGCGGCGCGTCGCGTGTCGCGTCGAGATGCGCCGCCTCTTCCCCCTCGGCACCGGACCTCGCTGCCCTCCGAGCCCTGCTCCCACATCCCTGGTGCTGGCATCAGCGGTCACGACGCTCACTCAGTTGCAGAGACAAAGGAGACGCCCGGCAGCGCTCATCCGGGCGCCTGCCTCTTATCATCTTCACCCCCGCGGCGAGCAAACAGCCCGCCGCCGGTCCCGCTTCTCCCAGGCACAGAGTGCTTCGCTGCACCTGCTTCGGCGCCAGGGCGCAACGCCGCCATGGGCACTCTGTTCCGGACGAGGGGCGTCTCGCGGCCATCGAGAGCGGGCGCAGTAGCCCCTGCAGGAGCGGGCGCTGCAGGCGGCGAGAGCAGCGGCGACGGCGCTCGTCGATCGTGCGCCCGCCGGCGGGCGTAACCTCCTGTCCGCCCCCCTGAGGAGCGGCGGTTCGCAGGCTCGCACCACATCCGCACCACCTCGCCCTCCTGAGCGGCGCAGCGTGTGGCGTGGATGGGCGTCTCACTCCGCCCTCCAGACGCCCACATACCCCCAGCTCCAGCGCCTTATAACCCGGCCGTCCAGCGCCGCCATGTTGCCTTCCCTCGTCGTGTTTCCCGCTCCGTTGCCCAGTCCGCCACCCGTCTCTGCCGTGATAATGTCCCACCCGTTCAAGCACAGTCCCGCCTCGGAGGCCACCGCCGTCGGCTGGGACGGCGGCCATGCCGGCCACCCGCTCGACAAGAGCGAGTCGCAGAGCGAGGTGCTCACGCTCGACCACTTCAGCGACGAGGAGCAGCGCGCGCTCGTGCGCAAGGCCGACCTGCGCCTCATCCTGCCGATGACCTTCGGCTTTGCGGTGAGTGAGGTGTGCGGGCGGCACCGCGCCTCGTCGTGCTGAGGCCGCTGCACAGATGTCGCTGCTCGACCGAGTCAACCTCGGTGCCGCGTACGTGGCCGGCGCCGGCTACAAGCTGCGCCTGTACAAGGACAATCGCTACACGCTCGTGCTCATTGCTTTCTTCATCCCATACGTCTGCTTCGAGGTGCGTCGCTATTGCGCTTCAGTGGTGGCCGCCTCTCACCTGCGCCCACAGATCCCTGCTGCGCTGCTCTTCCGCCGCGTCGGCGCGCGACTGTGGCTCAGCGGCCTCTGCTTCTGCTGGGGCTGCGTCATGATCGGCCAGGGCTTCGTCACCACATACCAGCAGCTCGCCGTCACGCGAGCGCTCACCGGCCTGTTTGAGGCGTGAGTGCTGCGCCGAGCTCTCCCTCATTCCTGCTCACCCGCCACCTGCTGCAGCGGCTTCCTGCCATGCGCCATTTGGACGATCAGCGGCTTCTATAACCGCCGCGAGATCGGCAAGCGCATGAGCTTCTTCTACCTGGTGCGTGTCGACGCCGTCCTGCCCCCGTGCCATGGCTGACGTCGCGTCGCAGGGCTCGGTCCTGATGGCTGCCTTCAGCAGCATCCTCGCTGCCGCCTTCCATAAGACTCCCGCCACTGGCCGCATCCAGGGCTGGGGCTGGATCTTCGTCTGGTCCGGCCTGCTGACGGTGCTGAGCGCCGTGCCGATTCTCCTCTTCACCAGCGACCTGCACCGCGCGCCGTGGCTGTCGAAGCGCGAGAAGGAGCTCGTGCTTGCTCGCACCGTCGCTGAGCGCGGCGAGGCAGCGGCTGATCCGCTGACCCTGGCCAAGGCTGGCAAGTACCTGTGAGTGTTGCGAGTGAGCGTCAAACGACCCGCGCGCTGACGCCCGGCGAAGGCTCGACCCTATCCTCTGGGGCTACTCGCTCCTCTTCCTGTGCGCTGCCATGCCCACATATGCTCTGGCCTACTTCCTCACCCTCATGTGAGTGAAGCTCTGCCGCTCTCGACCCCTCCCTAGCTCACCTCGCCCCGCAGTATCCGCGACCTGGGCTACAAGGGCGACAAGGCCCTGCTGATGAGCGCGCCGCCGTTTGTCTGCGCCTGCGCGTTTGCCTTCACGGCCAGCTTCGTCGCCGACCGGCTGAACAAGCGTGGCAGCTTCGTCATGCTCGGCAACGCCATCACCATGGCGGGCATGGTCATGCTCAAGGTCGGCAACAGCAAGGTCAAGTACGGCGGCACCTTCCTGGCCGTCATGGGCTCCAGCGTGTGCGTCACGGCGGCGCTCGCATTCCAAGGCAGCAACTGCCCGGCTCCGTCGAAGAAGGGCCTTGCCTCCGCACTGTGAGCTGCCTGTGCCTGTGAGCCCAGACCTGCACTGACACTGTCGCCAGCCTCGTCATGGGCGGCGCATGCGGCGGCATCATCGCCTCGACGACGTTCCGCTCGGCCGACGCGCCGGGCTAAAAGGTTGGCCTGAACGTCACCCTGGCGCTGCAGGTGCGTTGCCTGCTCGACGTGCTGCGTGCCATGCTCATCTCCACCCCGCAGAGCCTCTCCATCACCGTCACGGGCCTGATGATGGTCGTCTTCAGTCGCCGCAACGCGCTGGCCCGCGACTCTGGCCGCGTGTTTGAGAACACGCCCGGCTTCACCTACACGCTGTGATACTCCGCTGCACCATGCACTACCCTATCTGTAGCTTGCGATATGCCTGCTGATATCCATCTATCCTGCCTTGCGCTGTCGTGGTGGGGAGGTGCGAGGCCGGCGGCCAGGGAGACGCGCCGTGGCCGAGGGGCGGCGCCGCGCCCTCGCCCGCTCGCTCGGTGCAGCATGCAGCGGCCGGCACCAGAGCAGTGTCCGCCGCCCGCCAGCTGCGTGCCTGACACCGCGCAGAGAGGAGCGCCGCCGCCGTGCCGCCGCCGCGCCGCGTAAGGCATATAAGCCGGCCGGCGCCGCGCCGCGCGCCGCACGCTCCCCGCACACAGCCGCTCAGCCAGCGCCGCGCCCGCCTGCCAACGCCGCGTCCCGCGAATTCCGCCGCCAGGGCCCTCAGGTCAAGCTCAAACTCACTCCGCTGCGCACGGCCCCGGCCCCTTCGCCGCACGCGCCCCTCTCGAGGCACTGCCTCGCTGCGCTGCAGCACAAGAGCTGGTACATCGCGCAGCTCGCAGTCTCCGCGTGGGCTTGCCGTCGCCGGCATGTCCGACGACGAGAACTTCGGGCCGGCGCTCGGCGGCAGCAGCGGCGCCGACGACGAGCTCAGCCTGCCGCGCGCCACGGTGCAGAAGCTCATCGCCGGTGCGTCGCTTGGCTCCCCGTGCTAAGGCCGTGCACATGCTGACTGTGTCCGTGCGCAGAGCTCATGCCCTCGGAGATGAGCTGCGCCAAGGAGACGCGCGACCTCATCATCGACTGCTGCGTCGGTGAGCATGACATGAGCGGCTCGAGCATGGCCAATGCTGACACTGCCGCAGAGTTTGTGCATCTGCTATCTTCGGAGGCCAACGACGTGTGCGAGAAGGGCAGCAAGAAGACGATCGCGCCGGAGCACGTCGTGACCGCGCTGAAGGTGAGCATGCTTGAGCCGGGCAGGAGCTGAAGCGACGCTGACAGCCTGCCCCAGGATCTCGGCTTCGAGGCTTACACGACGGAGGTGGAGGATGTGCTGAAGGAGCACAAGGTGCAGCAGAAGGTGAGCGTCCTTCGCTCTGCTGGCTTGCGAGCATCGCTGACCCTCGCCCACAGGACCGCGAGCGGAAAACGACGCGCATGGAAGACTCGGGCCTTTCGCTCGAGGAGCTCGAGCGGCAACAGCAGCTCCTCTTCGCCGCCAGCGCCGCACGCTACGACCCGTCGGCGTCGGCAAGCTGATCCCGTCGCATGTCCTGTGGCACATCTCGGCTCGAGGTGCTGCCTGTGTACATAGCCCCACTGCGTCACCTGCCACTCTCCTCTGTATTCTAAGGCCGCTCCTAATCGCAAGGCCTCGCAGCGCTGTCTCACCGCCACTCGTGTCATTGCAAGTGCACGCCCTTCAGCAGCTGCAGCCGCTGTGGCAGGGTGCGCAGCAGCTCCTCGTCGACATTGGCGATGCTGACGCGCAGGCGCTGCGCCGCATCTTCTGTACTCCCTCGAGGCGAGAAGAAGGCGCCAGGCAGAACGACGACGCCGACGCGCGCCGCCAGCTGCTCGGCTACGACCTCGCTCGGAGTGCCGCTCCAGGGATGCGCCACGTACGCATAGTATGCGCCGGCGCTCTCGACGCGCCAGCCGAGCTCCTCAAGTGGCCGCATCAGCTCGTAGAAGAGCGTGCGCCGCTCGGCCAGCTCGCGCGCCTTGTTGAGCCGCCAGGAGACGTGTTCGGGCGCCTGCATCGCCCACGCCACGGCACGCTGCGTGTCGGTGCGCGGCGGACAGATCTGCAGATTGTCGAGCGCCTTGGCGACGGGGCCAAACTCGCCCTCGGCGGCGAGCAATTCGGGCGAGGCGATCAGCGCGCCCAGACGGTGGCCCGGGATGGCGTACGCCTTCGAGTAGCTGTGAATGTGCATGAGGGCTGGCTCATGGTCAGCATCGGACGTCTCTGCTTCTTGCGCATCTCGTCTCACTGTCACGCCAGTCAGCGTCCTCGAAGAGTCCGTGCGGGCGAGCAGGCTCCTTCGCGTCGTCCAGGAGGAAGTCTCGGTATCTGCGCATGCGTCCTGTCAGCCGAGATCGATCGGTCAGTCGGCAAGCACGCACGTCTCGTCGAGAATGAGCGCAATGCTCTCCTCGCGGCACAACGACGCGAACTCGCGCAGGAGCTCGGGCGGATAGATGGCGCCTGTCGGATTGTTCGGCGTGACGAGCGCGAGGGCGCGGATCGCCGGCGCGCTGTCAGAGCGCCTGGAAGCAAGCAACTTGCGCAGAGCGGCTGGAGACGGCAGATAGGAGGGCGCCTCTGTCGGCAGCGGCACGGCATGTACACCCAGGGACGAGAGCGTCATCTCGTGGTTGAAGTACTGTAGAGAGGGAGAAGGCGGAGCGAGTATGTGTGAGCTCCGCATGGGCGAGCATCTCGTGACAAGCGGCTTGAGGACCAGAGTCTCTGCATGTCCCACAAGTCTCCGTCGATGGACGCAGCAGCACTACTCACCCACGGCGTCGGCAGCACGACAGCATCGCCCCTCCGCGCGACGGCCTGGAAGGCCACCGCCGCTGCCAGGTTCGCGCCGGCCGTGATGGCCACGTCGTCCTCCGCACAGTCGCCGCCGTATCGCTGCCGCACGTCGGCCGCCAGAGCCTTGCGCAACTCAGGCGCACCAAAGACGCCGCCGTAGCCAGCCGCTGCCGCCGGCTCGCGTCCAGCCTCTTGCTGCATGCGCGCCAGCAGTGCCTCGCTCGGCAGGTGTCCGGGCACGCCCTGGGCGAGATTGAGCAGCGGCAGCTCGCGCGCCTCGGCGTGCGTCGCCTTGCCGGGAAAGGTGGCCGCCCAGGCGCGCGCCAGCGGCACGGGCGGCGCGGCTGTGGCTGCTAGATCGGCATTGAGCGTATATGCGGGCATCGTGGTGAGCGGCGAAGGCTGTGGTCGAGAAGGCGAGCGGACAGAGAGGCATCTCGGAGCACGGGCATGGTCCGTGCGTTCTCGCCCCCGCATGACCAATCACGTGCCTCGGCCTCGTCATGTCGCTCCCCAGTCCCTCCACCTCGCCTGCTCTCCCACCACCACCACCCATAGTCCTAGCCAAAGATGATGCAGCCCACAACAGCGCCCACGCACCCGCCGAAGGACGACCCCATCTCGCCCGAGGAGCTGGCCAAGCACGACGGCACGGATGAGAATGTGGCCGTCTGGGTTTGCATCAAGGGTGCGTCTTGCTGAGCTGCGGGCGGCGCAACGAGCAGGCAGGGGCGGGACACGAGAGCTGCGGGCGGTATGGTGAAGATGTGGACAGGGAGATGGTATGGAGATGGGCAAGTAGGGCGAGAAGCGACGGGACGGGAGCCGGAGAGCATGCCAGAGCAGCGTGGGCGGCAGGAGCAAACAATGCATGGCCACGGCTCGCTGCTGCATGAAGGAGAGGATTGCCAACAGGCGACCTCACTGCTGCCTACTTGGCGCTGCACACGCCTCGTACCAGATGCACATCTTGTCCGCGCCCTTGTCAGCGCATGAGCAGCGGCGGCGGCGGCGGCGGCTCGCGAGGCAGGCTGAGCGCCAGGCCGCTGCGTCGATGCTCGCGGCCTGGACTTGAGAGAGGTGCGGGCGTCTCTGAGTGCTCTCTTGCCGCGTCGCTCTAGCCGGACGTGTACCGTCGAATGTCGCAGCATGCCATGAAGAGCTGCGCTCTGGCGCCTTGCTGACTCTCGTCCCTCGTCTGCGCTGCTACACAGGACACGTCTTTGATGTGTGAGTCCCTACACCCTTGACTTGTGCGCAATGGTCTTGCTGACAAAGTGCGGACCTCAGCTCCGAGAAGGTCCGTCTTTAGGCTCTCCTTGCCTTCTCGAGAGACCTTTAAGCTGACGACTCTTCACAGCGCGAGATGTACGCACCGGGCAAGGGCTACTGTGCGTCTCGTTGCGCCCCTTTTCTGCCTCCATGCGCTATGCTGATCCCGCCACGCATCGCACAGCCATCTTCGCCGGCAAGGACGCCTCGCGCGGCCTCGGCATGAGCTCGCTCAAGCCCGAGGACGCCGTGAGCGACTACTCGACGCTGGATGACAAGCAGATGTGCATCGTGCCTTGCGTGCGAGCGTATGAGGCTGTGCTGACTGCTCTGTGAGATGTGCAGGAAGGTGCTCGACGACTGGCTCGCTTACTACGCCAAGCGCGTGAGTCAGAGCATGCTGAGCTGCCTCTGCGGTGCTGACAGCTGACGCTCCGCCGGCAGTACAACCAGGTCGGCAAGCTCACCAGCTCGTGATATCCTCGCCTGCCCTGTCGCTCCAGCTCGCACCACATGCCACGCCTCGATATTTGGGTGATGTCTAAGCAACGAGGCATTTTCATTCTCGGCCACGAACAGGGACGCTGGCGCGAGGCGATGTCGGAACGGGACAGTGAGCCAGGAAGTGGGATACACGGGTAGAGGGGAAGAGAGAGGGGAACTAAGAGAGGGTCGTACGTGCGTGTGGAGTGAAATGCGTGGGTTAGATCGAGGCAAGGGTGTCAAAGGTGTCTTTGACGCGCCGATGAGACGAGAGCGTGGCGCGTCGATGGACGTGGGGAAGGGGTCGTTGCGTGAAGGAAGAGGCAGCATTAGACGTCGGCAAGACAGGCGTCGATCTGCTGGTTGATGAAGGCCTTCTTCTCGGCAATCGACGCCTGGTAGCGCGCCTCGAGCTGCTCGCGCAGCTTCTTCTTCGTCACCGTCTGCAGGTCTGACTCGGCGATGACTGTAGCAAGGAAAGTCAGCAACGGCGAGACGTAGTATGGAAGACAGGCCACTCACGCTGCCGGATGTCGCGCGCGATCACCTCGTCGGACGGCAGTTGCCCAGGCGTGCGCACGTCGATGAGCGCCGCGTCGTTCGACGTGTAGCTGCTCATGCGGTTCGCCGGCGTCGCTGCTCCGCCCGCAGCGGCAGCCATGCCGTACTGCGACGGTGCCGGTGCGCCGTACATGCTCGGCGTGCCGCCGAACTGGCCGGACGGGAAGCCCTGGCCCATGCCGCCGCCGTACATGGATGGCGTCGAGGGGTACTGCGGCATGAAGCCGCCCGAAGGCGCGCCGTACATGCTCATCGCCGCCGGCGTGCCGTAGCCGGAGCCGGGCATGCCGCCCATGCCGCCGAGGCTGTACGTGCTTTGCCGTGCCGGGTCGTTGAGCGCGGCGGGGAAGTAGCCGCCGATCTGCGAGCCCGAGGCCGGCACGGCGCCGCTGGGCGTGATGCCGTACTGCGAGGGCGTGGGGCTGTGCTGGAAGCTCGGCGAGTTGGCCAGCAGCACGGGCTGCCCGTACAGGCTGGGCGTGTACTGCGAGCCCATCTGCGACGCGGCGCGCGACTTGTTCTCGGCGCGTGCTGCCTCGATGATGCTGCCGATGGAGCGCGCAGAGTTGCGCTCCCACAGCTCGTTCTCGTAGTCGGCCCATGTCTGCAGCGGGATGGACGACGGGTCGAAGACGCCCTCGTCGTGCAGCACGACCTTCTTGCCCGACTCGCCGACGACGACGCGCGTCGAGCCCCACGAGAAGTCCTACGGAGCGGAATGAGCGAGCGTTGCGGCAAGGGGTGACGCAGAGTACTCACATCCATGTGCCAGAAGGAGTAGAGCGGCAGGAAGAAGGCCCAGATCGGCGTCTGCGAGATGATGCGTCAGCCACGAATCGAGGGCTACGCAGGCGAGGCACGCACCGCCAGCAGGTACAGCAGCATCCAGATGATCATCTCGAACTTGCGGTTCAGCAGGAAGATGATGGCCTGCAGGCCGTAGATGGCCGCGAGCATGATCAGACTCGTTGTCGGCACAGTGCCCGAGTCGGTGGCGACGAGCACGATGAGGTAGATGATGTACACGATCGTGACGGGCCTGGAAGCGAAGCGTCAGCGCGTGCCAGGTCTGTGTGCTCGCGGGCGACTCACGCAATGACGGTCGAGAGCAAGTCGATGAAGACGATGAAGCGCATCGAGAACTGTCGGGAGCGTGTCAGCCAGTGTGCCGCGCCTCTGGACCGCTACTACGCACGAGACAGAAGCCGCACAGGCCCGAGCTGGTCGTCAGTTCGAGCAGGTTGTGCACCGTCGAGTTGATCCAGCGGCGCCGCTGCGAGAGCAGCACGCCCCAGTCCTCGGGCGCCGTCGTCTTTGCCTTTGCGTCGCGCACGAAGATCGTCTTGTAGTTGCCGAAGTGCTTGAGCACGAGCGTCGTCAAGTAGCGGTCCTCGCCCAGGTGCAGGAGATTCTTGGTGTGCAGCGTGTCGACGCGGTTCTCGGCATAGGCGTCCACGACGGCGTTGGCGATGAAGAGCGGCCGGTGCGTGTCGGGCGTGCGCACGCGGAACATGGAGAAGCAGCCGGGCAGACACGTGACGGAGCCAAAGAGACTCTCGAACGCCTTGGCGAGGTAGTGCGAGATGAAGTACTCGTACACCTGCAGCATGGTGATGAACGACTTCTTCGAGTTGCTCAGCGCCGTCTCGCCGCAGAGGCCGATGACCTTCTTGTCGTTGGTGAAGGCCGAGATGAAGCGGTTGAGCGAGTAGGCCTCGACCTCGGTGTCGGCGTCGATCTGCAGGATGTACTCGTAGAACGACGGGTTGACGCCGATGACGTTCTTGATCTGGTGGTACACCTCGAGCTCCATGGGGTTCATCGGGAGGCCGAAGTGCACCTTGTTCAGGAAGCGCATGAGGACGAGCTGCGAGTCACGCTTGCCGCGGTTGCCCGGGCGCTGCCGCTCCGTCGGCTTGCCGCACTTGACGACGACGACGTAGGGCACGACGTGGCCGGCGTGCTCGTACAGGCCGCTGTACACCTTGGCCATGTTGTGCTGCTTGTTGCCCTCGCCGAGCGAGAGGAAGCTGAGCGCCTCGGGCTCCAGGTTCGGGTCGGCGCCGAGGATGTCGAGCACGATGCGCGGCGTCGGGCGGTCGTTGCCCGCGCCCACGATGTTGCCGTCGCAGATGATGAAGAGCAGCTTGCGCTTGTCGTCGTACTTGAGCGCCGCAATCGAGTCGATCGTCTTGCGCATCGACTCGTCGCCCTCGGTGTAGCACGGCACCTGGCACAGCACAAACTTGTCGTGGTCCTCGGGCTTGCGCACGCGGCTGAACTGCAGCGCCGCAAGGAACTTGAAGCCGATGATCGAGATCATGAAGATGGACAGCGCCAGGAGCAGGTAGCGCGCAAACTGGCAGCGCGGCGAGTTGCGCGAGTCCGTCTTGCCGATGAAGAACAGGTTGCGCATGCACACGCGCTGCCGGTCGAGCACGTCGTTGCCGATGTTGAGGCGGTCCAGCGACGCGGTAATGTCCTTGCCCGGGTTCTGCACGATGAGGTCCATGAGCACGTTGCTCATGAACGCGCGGTTCACGCCGGCCGGCGCGGCGCTGCCGTCAGGCGCGTCGAGCACGCCCTGGCGGCCCTGAGCAATGTACTCGGTGAAGTCGTACACGCCGCTGCGGTACACGACAATGGCGCGGCCCTTGTCGAGTAGGTCCTGGATGCCGTCGGGCGTGTAGCCCATGAAGCCGACGCGGAAGTTGCTGCGCATGATGATCATCGACTCGTAGTACCAGTCGGGGCGCGGGTCAGACGTAATGGAGCGGAAGTCGTGGTACTTGGCGTTGGGGAAGCTCGTCGTGTTGGCGCCCGAGAGCTGTACGTACGGGCTGACGCTGCCGTCGACGCCGTTGCAGAGCGCGTTGACCTGCACGGGGAAGAGGTTCGTCGCGTCCTCGCCGGCGTACGCCTCGAGCACCTTGTCGGCGACGACACTGATCTGGTTGCGGTGGAACGCGACAATGTTGTTGAGGTTGAACACCTCGCCGCGGATGCTGGTGAACGAGTCGTCGCCGCCCTTGTGGTTGCTGAACTCGTTGGCCGAGTAGACGTGCTCCTTGGGGCAGATGATGTTGCCGAGGAACGCAATGACGAAGATGGCGGCGGCGCAGATGAACCAGATGATCATGTTGATCGCAAGCTTCTCGCGCCACGCCATGCGGATGTCGGGCCGCTTGAGGCCGCCGCACCACGAGAGCAGCGGGCTCGGCACCCACCATGTGAGCAGCCACGTGAAGCGCACCCAGTTCTTGCGCGCCGACGTCGTGCGGATCTCCTCGCGCACGATGCCCGCATCGACAGGCGCCGTGAAGCCGGGCGACGCGCCGCCCTTCTCGTTGACGTCGGCGAACATGTTGCGCGACGGCGCGTAGGCCTCAGAGCCCATGATCGACGGCGCCGCAAAGCTCTGCGCCGTGTAGCTGCGCCGCGGGCCGAGGCCCGTCATGTCCGAGTAGGCGCTCTTGGCGTCGTCCATGCTGTCCTCGCGCCCGGGCGTGCCGCCGTGGCCCACGAGAGGCAGCGCAGCAGTGCTGCGCTCCTGGAACGGGTTGCCGTACGTGCCCACGAGGCCCGGGCTGCCGGGCGCCGTGTTGCTCTGCTCCTCCAGGACGCCGAGCGGCGAAAAGGGGTCGGACTCGCCACGCGCGGCGGCGTCGGCGTCCAGCAGCGCCTTGCGCTCGTTGGCGCGCACCTCCTCGGGGTCGGCCGCGCGCAGCTCGTCCTCGAGCTCGCGGAACGCCGAGTGCGAGAGGAACACCTTGACGCGGCCAGACGCGGCCTCAGCTTCGCTCCAGCCCATGACCTCCTTGACAGCCGAGAACTTCTGCTTTGCCTCGCCGCCCGTGGCGCCGTGCAGCGTGGCGGCGGCGAGCGAAGGCACGTCGGCGTAGCGCTCGCAGAACTCTTCGCACGTCATGTTCACGCTGTACTCGTTGAGCAGCTTGCGCGCCATCTCGACAATGCCAAACGTCTTGATCTGCTGCTTGACAACGCGCGCCTCGAACTGGTTTGGCAGCTGGTTGTCGTTTGGCCGCAGGCACACGACGAACCACGGCTTGGTGTCGTCGAGCGTCTCAAAGAGCGTGTCGAGCGCGCCGCGGAACTCGCCGGCGACACAGTGGATGCTGGCCTTCTTGCTGCTGCCGCCAGCACCGGCCTCCTGCGCCGCATCATCATCAGAGTCGTCCTCGTCGGCTGCGCCACCCGGCGCCAGGTTGCCGCCGCGGCGCTGCGTGCCGGTGCGCCGGATCGTGCCGCCGCTGCGGCCGCTCGGCTTGCGCATCGACGGCTGGCGCATCGGCTTGACGGACTGCTGCGCGCTGACGATCGTCTGCTCGCTCTTGGGGTGCGCCTGCGTGGCGAGGGCGCGCGTCATGAAGAGGCCGCGCACGAAGGCCAGGCTCGAGCCGGCGCTCTGCGCGCCCGGCACGTCGGCGGCGCTCTTGCCCGGCTCGCTGTGCTGGCCGCGCAGCAGCGAGACAAAGTCGGGGCTGACGATCTCCGAGTTGCGCTCCAGCAGGCCCTCGGACGAGTACGTGACCGGGCCGGCAAAGTGGCTGATCGTGAAAGTGCTGTAGCCGCTGCGGTCGACGGGGCCGACCTTGAACGAGGGGTGGTTGCCCCAGCGCTTGCCGAACGCCTCGACCATCGTCTGGTCCGTCTTCTTGGGCATGCGGCGCGCCTGGTCGTCCATGATGTGCACGAGGCCGCCGGGCTGGTTCGTCAGCAGGCGCATGCACTCGGCGTTGTCAAAGAAGGCCACGTCGGGGCTCAGGTAGCTGATCTGCTCGTCCGCGTACTCGTCGCGGTTGCGCTCGAAGACGCTGCGCAGCATGTAGCGGTGCAGCGACTCGCAGGCGAAATTTATGCAGAACTGGTCGAGCGAGTTGCCGCGCGGCTGGTTCTGGAAGCCCGGCAGGTCGAAGACGCCGATGAACGAGTCGAAGTCGTCGCGGCAGAGCTTCTCGTTGATGTGCTCGTTGAGCCAGGCAAAGAGAAGCGAGTAGAGCGACTTGGCCAGCTCGTCGCGGTTCGCCGCCGCGCCGTCGGCGTCGAGCAGAATCGTGCAGACCTCCGACTTGATCATCTTGGTCTTGTACGTCAGCACCTCCTCGAGCTCCTTGGCCGCGACGCCGAGGAAGTCGGCGACGACCTGCAGCACGTCGGGATTGCGGATCGACGCCGAGTCCTGCGTGCGGTGGCGGTCCTGGAAGAACTCGAGGTTGCCGAGGTGCAGGATGGCCGCCAGCACCTGGCAGATCGACGCGACGTGGCGCTTCGAGAGGCCGACGTTCTTGAACGCCTGCTTCAGGCGGTTGAAGCGCGCCGCGTCTTCCCGCACGTCGTCGCGGTGCCCGCGCTGCGAGCCGAGGTAGCGGAACGAGGCGGCATCGCTGATGTGCAGGAACTCCTTCTCCTCGTCGCTGGCGCCCGCGACGAGGTAGTGGAAGACGTGGAAGTTGCGCTCGCTGCCGGCAGAGCTGACGACGCGGTTGCGCTCGAGGTAGTAGTCAAGCGTCTTGGCACCCACGATGCGCCCGCTCTCGCTGAACTGCAGCTCCGTGTACTTGCCGAAGCGCGAGGCGTTGGCATTCTCGAGCGTGCGCGAGTTGCCGAGCGACTCGAGGATGTACTCGCCCGACGGGATCTGCGACGCCAGCTTCGAGCCCTTCTTGCCCGGCGCCGGCGCGCTGAGGTCGACGAGCGTGCGCACGGCCAGCCGCCGGAGCTCAGTCTTGCCGGACGAGGTCTCGCCGCTAGAGGGTCGTGTCAGCACAGCGCACGCAGATGGAAATGACAGCGCAACTGCAGCAGATGAGACAGTCGGCTGCGGCAGAGACTGCCCGCTGCGTAGCCAGCGAGGACCCGCGCCGCGCTTCCGTGCTTGGCCAGCCGTCTGCACCGCCGCAGGGTCGCCCTGCCTCCGCCACGCCACTACTCACGCAAGCAAGATGCTCTGGTCCTGACCCGTGCGGCGCATGTAGAAGTACGCATCACACGCCGTGCCGAAGATGTGCGGCGGCAAGCTGCGCAGGCGGTTCTGCTTGCTCGTCTCGCGGTAGTCGCGCGTGTAGTCGCGCATCGCATCGTCGCTGTTGCGGTTGCCCGGCGCGGCGAACGGGTTGACGCTGACGAGCACCGAGTCGCTGAGGCGCGTGTACGGCAGCGCCGAGAAGAAGCGGTCCCGGAGCACGCCGAAGATGCTGTCGGCCGTGATGCTGCCGAGCTCGGCGAGCACGGCCACATCCTCGGCCGCGGGCTGCGAGCGCGACGCCATGCTGGGCAGGGTCGGGCTCCGAAGAGCGTGCGTAGCGGAGAGGCGCTACGGATGAGAAGTGCGGCGCAGAGAGAAGCAGAGAGAGTGGCAGGTGGACGTCAGAGAGCGAGGTGTACGCCACGTGAGGCCGAGGAGGAGCGAGCGTCGGGAGAGGCGAGGCCGGCGAGCAGGACAGGCGGGCCAGGTGCGCAGGCTCAGTGAGCGAGAGCGGTGCAGTCGAGTCTGCTTGCGCTGCGCTCGAGTGATGCCTTGAGAGGGCGTGGTTGGGGGCGGGATGGAGAGGGAGAGGTGGATGGGATAGGAGGCTGCACAGCGCACCGCAGGCCGGCAGCAGAGGCAGCAGCAGCAGAGGCGGCTGGGCCGAGCCGCGCCGCGCGAAACGAAACGCGCGGCAGCGGGCGAGGCTGGCACGCCGCGCTCCTGCGCCCGGCGGCTGCGAGCTGCAAGCTGCGCTCGCCTTGCATCTCGCGTCTCGCTCGCGCCGCGGCACGGCCGCAGCTCTGCAGCGCCGTGCAGCACATCGAACGGTGGCGCTAGCGCCGCCAGGGTGCAGCAGAAAGCTCACCGCCGGTCAGCAGACGTGAGAGAGGCGTGACAGGCGCTCGGGCTTGCCGGCGGCCACGCCCGCTGCTGCCGCTGAGCTGGCTCGCAGCTCTCCGAAGCACCCCTCGCCAAGCCTCGAGCCTGCCAGCGAGCGTCACGGCATGGCGGCGTCGGCGGCTCGCGAGGTCAGGCGACAGGGGACAGCGCTCACAGCCTCACCGCCGGACGCCGCCGCACAAAAGTCAAGGGGCGGACGGAACTCCGACGCCGCGGCGTTGCTCGCAGCAGGGCTCGTCCCGATCTCGCGCAGGCGCGCGAGGCCATGTGACACGCGCCCGCCGTGTGTGTGACGCTTGACGGCGACGTGCTGCCACGCAGCGCATGCTGCTCGTCTGCGCCATGGTTGTGCGAAAGAATGTGCTCGTCGTCGGCGATGCTGCAAACACTCGAGCATCGGCCTTTGCCGAGAGAGCGAGGCGGCGAGCATCGCGCAGGCTCGCGGCGCGCCGGCTGAGGCGCTAGGATGCACCTCCGCGCCGACGCTGGCGCGCGCCCAAGGCCATGGGCATGCTTCAGCCGTGATGCGTGCATGCGTGGCTCACTAACACGCTGCTGCTGCACAGCATGTGTCTCCATCTGGATGCTGGTCGGCGAGGTCAAGGGGCGTCTGTGAGGCCGGAGAGGGGTCGAGGCCGCGCGGCACGTGATTGCTCCACACCCCGCGGAGTGCGCTCGGACCACCCGCCTCTGGAAGGGCCCAGGCCGCCCTCGAGCTCCCCGCCTCTTCTCTTCCTCATCATCAAGACGCAACGAGCCATTGCTGCCCGAGGGCTACACAGTACATCGCTGCATCAGAGACGGGAACGAGCACAGCAGCAGCAGCGCAGCATCTCCGACCGAGGCAAGGAAACAAGAGCGCGCACTCGGCCTCCTGCACGCCGAGCAGCCATGTTCTGGTGCGCACCCTCGCCGTTCGCGCCCTCGCGAGTGCTGACAGACCGCGGCCGCACAGGGTACCAGGCGCCTTCATTCCCGACCAGAACGGCGCCTCCACTTCCGCCTTGCCATCTCTCGACGAGGGCAGCACAGGCAAGGCATCTCTCGTCCGTCGACGACCGCACTTCGACGAGCCCTCTCCGCCTCCCTGGCGCAGTCGTTCCTCCGCTGTCCTCACGCCCGGAGCAGGCGCTGCGCTGCCCGCCGAGCTCGTGCTTGCCATCTTTGAGCATGCAGCATCAGGCGACGCACATACGTGTGCCGTGCTCTGCAGCCTCTCGCATGCCTACAGCTCGCATCTCCGAGCAAGGCTCTACCATGCTCCCGTCCTTCGGCGCGGCGATGCTACGTATGCGTTGCGACGCTCGCTCTCGGCTGCTACAAAGCTAGGCGCGCTGGTCCGACATCTCTACCTTTGCACAACCTCCTCTCCCTCTCCCCCAAGCGCGCTCTTTCCCCGTCCACCAGCTCCTTGCAGCGGTGCAGCGACAGCCGATCGCATCCTGCAGCTCTGCGGCAACGTCAGTGTCCTCACGCTCGAGCGGAGCGCATGCTTTGACTGGGGACCGGGTCTCTACGCAATGCGTCACGCGCGAGAGATCACGCTCGTGGGCGTGCGCACGGCAGAGGACTTTGTGGGCTTGCATGGCCGGAGAGAGATGAGAGAGCGGGTGGAGGATGCCATGGGAAGACATGAGCTGCCAGGCGTGCAGCGACTCCAGGTAAGCGAAGCTGGCAGCGAGCAGCCACGAAGCAAAGCTAAGGCTCATCCCTGACGCACAGCTCACCAACTTCACGCCCTCTTCTCTCTCCGGCATCCTCAACCTGCACACGCTCGAGCATCTCATCCTCACCTACCCGCTTCTCCCTCCCGTGCCACCAGGCGGCATGGCCACGCTCCGCATCCTGCCTCGCGCACACATGCTCCGACTGCTAGGCGACGTTGGTGCTGGCACCACGGGTCCAGCGCCTGGCGATCGGCTACGCCGCATCATCGTGCGCGCCCCGCCTGCTGTGCTCGCCACGATCGCCTCTGAGCTCGCGCCGCTGCCCGACGAGAGACTGCGCTTTCGATGTCTCTACTCGCCGCTTGACGATGCTGCACCGCCAGCACTCGATCTGCTACACGAGTGGCAGCTCGGCGTGCTTGCGGCGCAGCAGAGAGACACGCAGGCGAAGCGTCAGGAGCCACAAGCGGTGCCGCTGCATGCGCCGTGGGCAGACGAGCTGTCGGATGTAGTAGGCGCGACGGACGAGAGCGTAGAGCTGCTCGAACAGCTGGCGAGAGCGGACGCGGCGCGCCTGGGCCAGGAGGCACCCCTCGTGCCACGCAGCCTGGCTGCTGCGTTCTGGTAGTCGGTGCGCTGGCAATGCTATACCATGAAGTCCCGAACGTGCAGCGAAGTGCAGTGTGGAAGGAGTCGAGGGATGCGCGACGAGGAAGCAGGTCGAGGCATGAGCCGCACGGGCACGGACCGGGCTGCACCGCACCCACAGCGCATCGCTTCATCCACTTGCCCGCTGCCCAGACAAGACGCACGAAGAGGCAGCCTGTGACAGCTTTCATTTCTTTGCTGGGGTGATAAGGGGGTGGAGCAACAAGACCGTTGCGCGAGCAGAAACAGAGCTCGGACGTCTCGTGCACTGGATGAGGTGTGCCTCATGCAGCGACGCGACTAGCATCCAAGCGGCCATCGCCGTTCGCGCAGCCAGACCAGGCCTGCACTTAGACGGTGCCCGACTTGGCAATCGTGATGGTCGAGCGCGTCTTGCCCGAGTCGGTGCCCTCCTTCTCAATGGCCTTGACGACGTCCATGCCGTCGACGACCTCGCCGAAGACGGTGTGCTTGCCGTCGAGCCACGACGTGACGACCGTGGTGATGAACTGGCGCGAGGGAGTGTGAGCCATGGAGCAACAGCAGCAAGTGGTACCGCGGCGGCTACTCACGAACTGCGAGCCGTTGGTGTTGGGGCCGGCGTTGGCCATGGAGAGCAGTCCCGGCTTGGTGTGCTTCAGGTTGAAGTTCTCGTCGGGGAACCTGGGCGGTGCCCACGCGTCAGACCCTGCCGCTGCTGTACCCGAGCTGCTGCACGCTACTCACTTGGCGCCGTAGATGGACTTGCCGCCCGTGCCGTTGCCGGCGGTGAAGTCACCGCCCTGCAGCATGAAGCGCGGGATGACGCGGTGGAACGACGACTTCTCGTAGCCGAAGCCGTGCTGGCCCGTGCAGAGCTCGCGGAAGTTCTTGGTCGTCTTGGGCACGACGCTGGCGGCGAGGCGTCAGAGGCATGCGCAGTGCGACCGCAAGCAGCATCCACGAACGACTCACTCGTCGTACAGCTTGAACGTGATGCGGCCCATGGGGCTGCCGTTCTTGGTGATGTCAAAGAAGACGTTCTGCGACATTTTGGCGCTGCGGCAAGGAAGCGGGTGAGCAGGGTGCTCTGCGGGCGCCGAGCTGTGCACGAGCGGCAGCAGCGACAGCGGTGCGGCGCGGGCGCGGCGCTCACATGGAGGATGAGAAGTTGCGGATAGAGGAGGGGTTCATGAGGGTGGTGGTCGGGAAGGAAGCGTGCGGCGCGGGTGTTGAGGCCAACACCGCCCGCCGCGCGGCACGCCCGGCCGTCTTCCTCCCGCCGCCTGCGCGCCGAATGCGTCACCGCTGCCGTCTGGGCAGGCCCAAGCGCACGCTTCGCCGTGCCCCTCTTTCTCGCGCAGCTTCTCACAAGGTAAGCGGCGGCCTGCAGCATCAGCCCGGCCGAGCACAGCAGCACCCAGCGCTGTGGCGGCGGCGGGCCTGCAGCGCACGGGCAGGCCGCCAGCACGCAGCAGCAGACGCCGCCATGCCAGCGTGGCGGCGGCGGAAGCCGTAGGAAGGCGGCCTATGTGGAGTGGCTCGTGCCCTCGCTCGCCACCACGCCACGTGGCATCAGCCCGGGACGCGCTGCACCGCCACAGCGCCCACGCCTCCCTCTCTGAGCTGATGCTGCACCTGCACGACGGCGATCATTCGAAGTTCTGACAGGCGGTGCGGCCGGCGAAGAAACTCACGTCTTTCGGAGATGCCCATGCGTGCAGAGAAGGGAGAGCAGCGCTGCAGGGTACGCTCTGCGGTGCGAGAGAGGCCAGCCGGTGCTCAGCGGTCACGTGTCTGCGTCAGGAGCCTCTCCCGTCTGCGCCGCCGTACCGAGTCCCGCCTGAGTATGGATGCACCATCAGCGGTGGCATTCTGATTGCAAGCCGGCGGCTCAGGCCTCGTTGCCGGCACGGGCACCTTGGTGCTCGCTCCCTGCGCAGGACGGCTGAGCTGACGTCTCCCAGCCCAGGAAGAGGCGTGGACCGCGGGTGCGCGTGAGCCTCCACTTCGCCGGCGAGCGGCCAAACGGACGGTACCGCTGTCGAGCAGGCGATCCTCCACCATCCGAGATCCTCATAAGCAGCAGTCGGTGCGCATTCGGCGTCGCTCTGCAACATTTACACCAGCAAACATGTCCGCCGCACCGAAGACAATCCACCAGCTGCGCGAGAAGAAGGTCGTCGTGCTTGGCGGCACGTCGGGCATCGGCTTCGCTGTCGCATCAGCGCTGATCGAGGAAGGAGCCTCGGTCGTCGTCTCCTCCTCCAACCCGAAGCGCGTCGAGAGCGCCGTCGCTCGTCTCTCCGACTCGCAGCAGCAGTACAATGCCGATGCCTCCCGCGTGTCTGGACACGCGCTCAACCTCTCTGGCGACTGCGAGGCTGCGCTCCAAGCATTCTTTGAGCAAGTGGGCACCTTCGATCATCTCGTGTACACGGCCGGCGACAGTCTGGCGACGACGCCCGTCGAGAAGCACACGTACGACACGCTCGTCAAGTCGGGCAGCGTGCGCTTCTTCAGCGCCGTGCTGGCGGTCAAGACGGCGGTGCCGCATCTGCGCAAGGGCGGAAGCATCGTGCTGACCACCGGCAGCACGGGCGAGAAGCCGGTGGGACCGGGATGGGCGGTGAGCCATGACTGCGCAGAGATGCGAGGAGAGACGCTGACACTGCGAGGACAGGTCGTCTCGGGCTTTGCAGCCGGCCTCGATGGTCTGACGCGTGGTCTGGCCCTCGAGCTCTCGGCTCAGGGCCTGCGAGTCAACTGCGTCTCTCCTGGCGGTGCGTGGGCGGCGTCTGTTCAGCGACTGCCCCAGCTCACAGCGTGCTTTTCGCAGCGGTCGACACGGAGCTGTGGGACGGCATGCCCGAGGAGGCCATGGCGCATCTCAAGTCCGAGGCAGCCAAGACGTGCGTCCTGTTCTACTCCCGCCTGCCTCTCGCCCCTCGCTCACCTCGCTGCACAGCCCGACGGGCAAGTTTGGCCAGCCTCACGAGATCGCACAGGTGGGTCTCACCACGTTACTCAGGGAGCGTCAGCTGATGAAGACCCGTGGTGCGACAGGCCTTCCTGTACTTCCTCAAGGACACAAACTGCACCGGCCGCACGCACGTCACGGAGAGCGGCGCGCACCTGGGCAACCGACCTGGCGCATGAGACCGCGCTCGCTGCAAGACCTGTTGATTCCCGTGCCATCTATACAGTCCGTTGTCGAGTGCGAGGGTGTGTGTCGCTTCCAAAGCACCAGTTGCAGCGACCCGTGACAGGCGATGCTGCTTTAAGCTCCTTGAACCGGCGTAGCTGCAACTTCCGCGGGAGCACGGGGAGGAGGAGGGGCGCTGCAGCAACATGCGGGCCGCAGGGCTTGGCGTGAGGCGAGCTGCTTCGTCCGTGCTTCTGCCGACACTCTCCATGCAGCGCCGCTGGGGCTGCCACAGCGCTGGCCCGCAGGCCGCAGATGCACCAGCACCGCAGCAGGACGAGCACCTTGTGCCTGCGCGCTGCTGCCCGCTGCGAGGGTGCTCGGCTACTGCGTCGAGGTGGCTGGGGAGTGCCGCGACGGGGTCAGTCGCGAGTAGCCGCGAACGTGCGCCGGCCCTCAGCGCTGCGCAGTCTCCCGTCCACACGCTCGCTCCTCCATGTCGCCCGCATTCTGAAAATGGCTCTGCTTTCCGTGCCCTTGGTAAGAGGCGAGGAACGTGGCTGCGCTCCGCTCCTCTCAGCGTGGCGTTGCGGGAAGGGCATCATCACCATATCCCGCGGGCTCGCGAGCAGGCTGCGACTGCAGCATGCGGTTCGGCCTCCGCGCCGCCCATGCCGCCGTGCCGTGGCGGCGGCAGCGGATGAACAGCCCTCAGCTGCATGCTGCTCAGCGCGCACGGCAGCTGCAGAACCCTTGCGCGGTTGCGCCTCGTCAGCAGCCCGCGCCGATGACGCTCCCCCAAAATCAAATCGCCGCCTTGCTGCCCTTGCGCTGCGAACGCGGTGCAACGGAGGCCCAGACGCAGCAGCGGCAGCAGAGCAGGACAGGCTGATTCCGCGGCATGAGCGAAGGAAGGTCAGGCCAGGCACGCATCAGGCAAGGGCCGCAAGGTGGAGCGAGAGGCGTCAGCAGAGCGGAGGTCGAGCGGAGGTCGAGCGTCGGGGCCGCCGGAGAGCGCAGCGCGCAGCGGTGGCCTCCGCCGGGCGCCTTAACATGAAGGCAGCTTCGGCCAGAGCACGGCACCCACCACCACCTCTGCAACACCTCCATGGCGCCTCATCCGCTCTCCCTGGCGCTGGCCGCGCTGCTCGTCGCCTCGGCCGTGCAGGCCGCGCCGCAGCTCACGCCGACGTCGTACCTCTCCTATGTGCCCGACCTGGCGGGCAACGCCGTCTTTGGCACCCTCTACGCCGCCGCCAGCATCGCGCTGTGGGCGCACACGGTGCGCTGGCGCTCCTGGCATGCCGTCGTGCTGCCCATCGCCACGACAACCGAGGCGCTCGGCTGGTTCCTGCGCATCCCGCTGCGCCAGGAGCAGAACCAGGACAATCGCGGCCTCTACATTGCCTACTATCTCTTCCTGGTCCTCTCGCCCGCCGGCTTCCTGGCCTATTGCTACATCATCTACGGACGACTCATCAGCGCGGCTGACCCCGAGCTCATCGGGCGCGCCGGGCTGAAGGCCAAGTCGCGCTACAGCTTCATCCCGCCTCGGCTCGTGGCGCGCTTCTTCGTCATCTCCGACATCTGCACCTTCCTCATTCAGGCTGCCGGCGGAGGCCTGCAGACCGGCGGCAACTAGTGCGTGCCTTGGGCGTTGCTTCGCGGGCTAGTCGATGGCTGACACTCTGCCTTCGAACAGCGACCAGACACAGCTCGGCAACAAGGTCTTCCTCGCCGGCGTCAGCGGCCAAGGCGCCTCGTACGTGCTCTTCACGCTGCTCACCATCGTGGCGCACATCCGTCTGTGCCGCGAGGAGCCTCGCTATGCGCCGTGGCATGCGCTGCACAACAAGACGGCGCGTCTCTTCGTGCTGCTCTACGTCGCCAGCATTGGCATCCTGGTGCGCAGCGGCATGCGCATCGTCGAGATGGCGCAGGGCTACGGCGGGCAGCTCTACTCGCACGAGATCTACACTGTGAGTGTGAAGCGAGCATGCCGCAGTGTCAGGAGCAGAGCTGACACGTCTGCGCGCAGTTCACACTCGATGGCCTGCCGCTCATCGTCGCCGTCGGCGTCTTCGCCATCTGGTACCACCACCCGCTCGTCCTCGCCACACAAGGCGACGCCGAGCAGCGCGCCGCCGAGCTGGGCCTCAAGCGCGAGCGTGGAGCCTCGCCGTCGTCGCCGACCGAGATGAGCGAGAGCCGCGCGGCCGTGCGGACGCCGGAGAGCGAAGTGGCTTGATCTTGATACCCCTCCTGGACTGGCCTGCGCCACGTGTCCCGTCTCACGGCATTACATAGACTACCTCGACCTGACTGTGTGCCAGCGGCAGAGATGCTTCGACCGACTGAGCTTGCCGTGGAGAGCAACGCGCAGACGGGTGCAGCATGAGATGCTCCCGCCGATGCGGCCTTGCCTCCGACCGACGCTGTTCCGCTCGAGACGTCCACTCGCACGCCGATGCCTCAGGCAACAGACGATGACTTGCATTCAGCGGTGGGTGACGGGGTGCCCTGAGTCGCGGCGACACAGATAAGACGTGTGGGAGGCGGGCGGAGAAGGGGTTGCAGAGTGCATGCAAGGCCAGACAGCATGTGCGAGTCAGGTGAGGGGGAGGTATATGCGAGCTGAAGAGAGACGTAGTGCGAAGCGGGGCGCTAGAGACGCTTGAGGGCGCAGACGGTGACCTCGAGCTCGATCTCGTCGATGGGCGACGTGCCCTGATCGTCGAGGCGGCTCGAGAGCACGTCCCAGAGACTGTCGAGGACAAACTCGCAGGCGCCCTTGCTGAGCTTGCCCTTGTCCTTGAGCACGAGGCGCATGTGGCCCTCGTAGAGGCTCTTGAAGAGCGCCAGCAGGTGCTCGATGAAGATGACACGCGGCAGCGTGCCGGCGCGGTAGGCCTTCCAGGCCGGGTGCGCCAGACGCAGCGGCGCCACCTCGCTCGGCAGCGAAGAGGCGCAGGAGGGACGACGAGGCGTGACCGGCGGCACGCTCGTCGATGGCGAGTTGGCCACGCTGCCGGGCTGCGACTGCGTTGGGCGCGCAGAGTCGTCGCCGAGGCCGCAGCTCCACTCGACGCTCCACAAGTGGCGCACCGACTTGAGCACGGCACGCGTCTGGCGCGGCGTGCGCGGGTGCATGGGCAGCAGCAGCATGTGGCGCGCCACGTCGGCCTTGAGCATGCCGCACGACACGAGGCGCTGAATGCACGGCGCCAGCGTGTTGGTCAGCGCCGTCCAGATGTCGCCGTGCGGGCGCCGGGCCGGCGAGCTGGCGGAAGATGCGGAGCGCGAGCGCGAGCGCTCTGGCATGCCCGTGCCATCGTTCGGCGTCAGCGGCGGACGCGACAGCGGCGAGCCTTCCGCAACAGGCGGAGGCGCGCTCTGGTCCTCGCTGCGTGCGATGAAGGCCATGACGAAGACGCCACCAGGGCGGAACTCGTGAGCGCGCGCAGAGAGGAACGCAGCCAGCTCGGCGTGCGCCGTCGTCGCCAGCGAGACTTCCGGGTTGCGCGGCGTGTGCGCCCAGTGCAGGTCCATGAGGGAGAAGCCGACGTGCATGGTGTTCGGCGGCGCAATGCGAGTGGCAAATCCGCGCGTGACGAACGAGGGGAAGATGCAGTTCTGCAGCGAAGGCTGGTGCGCCGCCTGCCAGTGCGAGTCGAGGTACGAGTCGCTCTGCGACTCGAGCGACTGCATGAGCGGCCGGAAGTCGGTCTGCGGCGAGTCCTCGTGGATGACCGAGAAGGTCACGTCGCTCGGCTCGCCATCGTTGGCACCACTGCCCACGACCGTCGGCGCGCCGAGCGTGGCGCCAAAGTAGCCGCCATCGTCGCTGCTCGGTGCCGGAGCGGCAGCTTGCTGCGGCCGGCGCGCATGTGCGCGCTCTGCGAGACGCGAGATGACGTGTGGCAGCAACGGCGTAGAGCGCGAGTTGAGGCTGCCGTACTCGGCGATGGAGACCGTCTCGCCGGCACTCTCGAGCAGCGGCACGCCTGCAAGAAGCGTGTCCAGCACGCCGGCAATCTTGGCGCGCACCTGCGGGCCGAAGTGACCGCCGCCGCTCATGCCCGCCAGACCGATGGCCAGAGCACCGAGCGCTTGCTCGTCGCCGCGCGCCGCGCCCGCCGGGCCGTAGCCGCGCAGCTGCGGTCCGGGCCCGCCGTCGCCGAGGTACGAGCCGCGGCTCTGGGCGTCGGGCGAGAGCATGGCCTTGTTACCCAGCGAGGGCGTGTCGGCCAGCGTGCTGCCGCGTCCGGAGGCCTGCGCGCCGTTGCTGTGCCCGCTGGTGCTCTCCGAGCCACTGACGCTGGCGTATCCAGCGCCGCCTTGGCTGTACGAGTGCTCGTCTTCGGCAATGGACGTGCCAGCGAAGGACGAGCCGTGCGCGCCGTAGATGCCCGAGCGTGCAGACGCGGAGCCAGACGAGTCGAATGGCCGACTAGGGTTGTGCGTGGAGCCGCGAGGGTCGTGAGTGCCCGAGCGGCGATGCGTGCGCGCCTGGTCAGAGGACATGCCGTGCTTGCCCGGGGTCCGCTCCCTGCCGGCTGCGAGGCCACCAGTGGTGCGTCGCCGCGCCAGGTCCGCCTCGGCATGAGCGCTCACGGGCCGGTCCTCGAAGTTGGGCCGGTCGGACTGCATCGAGTCGATGGGGCTGACCGTTTCGCTGCCGTTGAGCTGCGACTCGGTCAGATGGAACGACCTGCCGATCGCGGCCGAGAGGTCCAGAGGCGTGCCCGACGGGCCACTGATGCTTGTGCGCGCAAAGCGCGGCTCTGTCAGGCTTCCCAGCCCCGACGGACCGCCAGGCAGGCAATTCGCCAGCGCTGCAGCAGCCATATTGACACCCAGGCCAGCGGCCAGGCCGGCGCTGACGACGTTGCTGCTCTCAATGCTCGCCGAAGTCATGTTGCTGCCAGGCATGGAGCTGAGCGGCAGGCTCAGAGGCGGCGTGATGCCTTCCGTCAGGCCGATGCTGACGAGTGTCGAGTGCGAGAAGAGCGGCGCGCCGCCCGAGCTCTCGTTGCCGTACTCGAGAATACTTGGCGAGGTTGCCGTCATGCTGCCACGCCGCTCGGAGATGCCGAGCCCTTCGAAGACGCCTGCTGCCTCTGCGCCCGCGCCCACAGAGCCCAGGCCGTGAGATAGACCCACACGTTCCGCTGAGCGATCTGTGAGTGTGTCGTGCGGCGGTGAGGTGCGTGTCAGGCCGCGAGAGCCGCGCAGCGAGCCACGCCGGGGCATCGAGTCCAGCTCGTCGAGCGACGCAAGCATGTGCTGGTCGCGATCCTCGCGGCTGCTGTGCGACGGCGACGGGGCTACCGAGCCGGTCTGCGACTGGCTAATGCGTGGCGTCGACGGGCTCATGGAGCGCGGCGCCATGGCCGTCGGAAGCTGCGTCCGCACTCGCCCGGCGGTCAGGTGGGGAGCAGGCGGCCACATGGCCACATGCTCCGACGGCTCCGGCGGCAGAATGTCGTGGCCGGGCGTGCTCATGCGGCGCGGCAGATCTTCCGAGATGTGCACCGTCTTTGGCGGCAGCGCCTCCTCGCTGGCTAGCTGCCGATTGAAGCCCTTGCGGCAGGACTTGCGGCCCAGAGACGCCGCACGGCCGAGCGAGGCGCCGGACGACGTGCCCGAGGCAAGCGGACTGGACAGCGGCGGGCTGACGGGGCCGCGCGGTGGGAACTGGTAGGCGGCGGCGCGCGGCTGCTCGTCGTGCGGGTAGGCCTCGATGGTCTGGTGCATGGAGACTGGCCGCACCGACGACTGAGGCAGCGCCGCATTGCCAGACCACCAGCCAGGCTGCGGCGAGCGCGAGCGCGAAGCCGGCTGCGGCGACGGCGGGAAGCCATTGCGCATGCGCGGCATTGTGGCATGGCCCGAGTCCGCAGTGAGGCGCGAGGAAGAGGCGTGCGGCTCGTCGGGATGGCGCATGTCGGCGCCTCGCGTGAGCGGCGGACGGGCAGCGAGAGCTTCGGCAGCCCAGCGCCGCACCTCCTCCGTCTCGACGCGCTTGGCGCTGGGCCGCTGACGGTCCATGATGGAGTCGGAGAGGCGGCGCGGCACGCCGCCGTCGTGCTGCGGGATGGAGAGACTGCCGGTGCGGCGTGTCGGAGGTGGAGCGAGTGAGGCGGACATCTCGGCGGGCTCTGACAGAATCGCAGAGCCCGTCATGGACTCGAACGCCGCAGGAGTCATCTGTTGTTGGAGAAGGAACAGATGCGTGTCAGCGCGAGGCTTACACATAGGAGCTCGCAGCTTCGGCTCCCGGAGCCAATGCGCAGCCAGAGATGCCCGAGCGGCGGCATGAATCAGGCCACGGGCCAGGAGTTGCCGCACAGACGCAAGGCCACATGCCCAACGTCTCGTCCGCCGCCGTCGGTGCCGCCGGCGTCCAACTCGGAGGCGCGCTCTCAGGGCAGCAGCCGCTGCGCCTCGGCGACCACGCGCCGTTGCACTCGGATCCCGATCTGAGCCGCAGAGGGCTTGGCAGCAAAGCATTGCGCTGCCGATGCCTTGCAGCGACGGCTGCGGCGAAGCAGAGCCAAGGATGCCGCGGCGGCGGCGGCGGCGGGGTGCGGCGCGCTGCACATCGCCCGGCGAGCGGCCGCGCTGCAGCTGCGCGGCTGCCTTGGCGCGCGCCCGTGTGCGCGGCTGCGACTGCGTACTGACTCCAGGAAGGCAGACTCACAGCTGAGTGGAGAGCTAGCGAGACAGAGCAAGACAGCGAGGTCGTTGCGCAGATCTAGATCTCGCCGCTGCGCGCGTCACCAGACGTCAGGCGACGGACGCCGGACGCCACTGGTTGCGGCGTGCGAGAGACGCACGACTGCGGCGCGTGCCGGCGCCCGCCCGCGCAGAGCGTCCAGAGCGTGCGAGGAGCGGCCGACGGAGCAGAGGCGTGGCAGAAGAGGCGAGGCGCAGCTGGCGAGGCGTGCTGCTGCGGCGAGAGGCTGACAAGCAAGACGCCGCGCCTTGCTGGACGCTAGACGCGCGCGCGACCGCTGGGCAAGGCACGGGGCCGAGGCTGGGCCGGCGGCTGCGGCAAGTGCGAGCTGCAGAGGCGCGAGTGGCAGACACGGCAGAGACGAACGGCGAGGTGTGAGGGTGGCGAGATGGACGAGAGGAGGAGAGAGACGCAGGACCAGGAGGCGCGGGAGACAGGGACGGGAGCGGCAGCATACAGGCGCAGGAGCGTCGCAGGTGCCACCCGGCGGCGCTAAGGCGGCGAGCCTTGTCGGAGCCCTCGCCGCTCTGCTGCCGCGGCGCGAGGTGTTGGTGCGGCCCGGCGCCGCGTCGTGCCGTGCAGCGAAGCAAAGCGAGGGGCTGTCCCCGAGTTCGCAGCGCCCGCTGCCGCTGCTGCTGCTCTGCTGCGCTGCCACGCAAGACGCGTTCGCAGCGGAGTCGAGTCGAGTGTGCCTGGCCGGGCCGGACGCTGACAGGCGGGCACGGCGTCAGTGTCCCCTGCACGTTGTCCAGCCGACGAGGCGCAGCAGCAGAGCAGCACAGCAGCAACCGGCGGCGGCGGAGTGCGAGATGGCCGTGCGCGTCGGCGAGTGATGCCCACGCTCGTCCGCGCAAGGATCGAGCAACGTCGGGCGTGCAGAGAAGCGCAGCAAGCGGTGCAGCGAAGCGTCCAACGACGTCGAGCGTCGAGCGTCGTGAAGAGCAGAGAAGCTGGGCCTCGATGGCGGGTGCGGAGGCGAGAGTGGGGCGAGACGGGGCTCAGCTGCCAGTTGCAGCTGCCGCCGCCGAGATGCGCTGCTGCCGCCTGCAGCGCCAGGACGCTAGGCGGACCGTAGCGTCGGGGCACCACGCCGGCCCTTCGGCCTCGATCTTCGCCTCCTTCCGCTCGCCCGTCGCTTGGCTGCATCGCTGAGCCGCAGCGCGGGCGATCTGCACAGACAGCGCACAGAGCTGCTTTCTGTCCGACGTGCTCGGCGTCCGGCGCAGCAGATGTTGGAGCGACGCGAGGGCGAGAGGGCGGCACGCGACTTCGCGAAATTCGAGGGACGGCGCCGCCATCCCCCCGCAGCTGCCGCAGCGCGCCAAATGAGGCGGCAGGGTGCAGCCACTCTCACGAGCGGCTGCTCTCCTCACCCAGCACACACAAAGGGGTGCGGACCCTGACATCCGAGGAGGCGAGTCGAGTGCTTCGGCACGAGCACGCTCGCGGCAAGGTCGGCTCGGCGCCACCGCTGTGCGTCCAGCGCATGCCGCTCCCTGCACCGCCGCGCCGCACGCCCGGCGCCGTGCATCCGCGCGTGCGAGGAAAGCCGCGGACCGACGGCGTCGGACCTGCCGTGCCGCGCAGCAGGGAAGCTGCCCCGTCGTCCCGCCACGCGCACGACGCCTCCGAAGAGCGAGAGCTCCCCCTCGACGAGGCGCAGAGCATGCCGGATGGCGATGCCTTGGCCAGAGTCGAGAGACGCCCCGCCCGGCAGAGCTGCGCCGTCACGCTTGTCACATGCTCCGCTTCGGCGCATCTCTCGCAGCCGGAGCTGCTCACGCAGTCAAGCCGAAGGGATGCCTCGAGCGTCGTGCGCTCTGGCGCTGCGCTATCAGACGCGGAGTTGGGCGCGGAGTGTGCGTCGGAGGCAGCGGCTGGGCGTTGTTGCCCACCTGGGCCTTGGCCGGGCCTCGCATGAAGACCCTGAACGTCGGCTTGCTGCGTCTGGGCGTCAAACGTCGGGCCGCAGTCGCATCGCTGTGCTCTCCTGCTTCTCGCAGGCTGCCAAAAAAGGACTCGGCGCAGCGCAGCAGGCAAGACGCGGACCCACATCTCCTGCTCGAGCAGCATACGACGAGGCGTTGCACGGGCTGCGCGCCACACGGCTGCCGCAGCCTTTCACAGCACAGCCTGCGGCCTCGCCTGCTCGACGTCTGACTCTGACTCGACTGACGAGCTCGAGCTCGACGTGCCACGTGTGCCCGCGCGAGCCATCGCAGCAGGACGAGCAATATCGGGCACGCTTCGGCAGCGCTCTCGCAAGTGGCAGCGCAGCTTGCTGGGTCTGGGTGGCAGGGTGCAGCCGCTGCAGGCCTGGCGCGCGCGACACGAGGGACGTCCACGCTAAACGCGCCCAAGCGTGGCCCTGCGGCATGTCTCATGCACCACTTCCCACACCTTTGGGCCGCTAGACGATGAGCGAATGACTTGCGCGGAACTACGTGACGAAGAATTGGGAAAGAGACGGACGATGCATGGCAGCTCGAGCCCGCTGGCGAGGCGCTGGGCCGAGTGCTCGAGCGTGTACACCTGGTCCGTGAGGAAGAGAATGTGCGACAGCGAGCACGGCTTCGACGACGAGCGGAGCCCTGCAAGCGCACCTGTCAGCTTGTTGGTCAGCACGTCTCTCCATCTTGCTCACCATGCTCTGGACGCAGCAGACGCTCCTTGCCGCCCGGAGCGGACGGTTGCACGAGCGTCCAGCCGCAGCGCACGGCGACTGGGCTGAGGTGTCAGCCAACGCGTACCAAGAGCTTGGAAGTGACGCACCATAAGACGCATCGCGGCTGCTCAAATGCATATGCTCCGTGAGCTCGGCGACCGAGAGGCTTGCGTACACCTCTGCGAGAGCCTCCAGGCAGCGCAGGCGCACCTGGTCTGCGCGACGTGTTAGCTCTGGAGCGTTGAGGAGGAACAGCGGCCCGGCTCACGGTGAGCGAAGCGGAGAATGTTCAGCAAGGCGCTGCAGACACCCTGTAGCTGCGGTCCGACGACGGCGAGGTTTGTCGGCGTCGTGAAGGTGAAGAGCAGCTGGTCCGCGTCGTAGAGCGCCGAGTACATGGCGTTGTCCCAGTCCTTGCGGCGCGGCTGCTCGCGCTGCAGCAGAAGGACACGTCCCAGGGCATCGACCAGCGGATGCTCCGCTCTGCCATGAACGAGGAGCGGAGCTGCGCTACGACGGCATTCGTGAGCTTTGTCCTGCTGTCACTCCTGCGCACAAGCTCACGGGTCGTCCACAGCTACAGCGGCAAGCGCGTGCCACGAGTACACGACGACGTCGAAGTCGGGCTCCGCGTACACCAGATGGCGCCAATCCGGGAGTGCGTTGAGCTTCTGCGCCGCCTTACGGATCTCGCGCCAGTGGCCCTTCTCCGCCAGCTCGTAGAAGTACTTGTTCCATGCCAGCATCTGCGACGTCTCCGCCGCTGGCTCGGCGCGGCGCGATGCAGCTTGAGGCGCTGCGTGTCTCGTCAGCTTGAGAACGCAACGCGTCCTCTGTGGCAAAGCTCAGTCTCACCTTGAGTGCGTGCTTGCGTCGACGACACTGCCGGTGACGCAGCCGCAGCATGCTGTACCACGTTCGTCGCGCTGCTCGATTGAGCATCGCGCGCTGGCGCCGTGTGAGACGTAGCAGCCGGGACGTTGGCACGGGCGCTCGCGGCCGCGGCCTGTGCACGGGTCACCGGAGCACTGTTCGGAGTGATTGCGTCCGAGAGCTCGATGCTCGAAGCATGCGGCGTCGCCTCGACGGGCGTCGCGTGTGCCTTCTCGTCCGGGCTCGGCTCGGCGACAGGCTTCATAGCCGTGTCGTCACCCTCTGCACGAGACAAAGAGGACGGCAGCGTACTCAGCAAGAAGCCTTCCCGAGGAGCAGCAAGCAGACTCACCAGTGGCGGTCTCAGGGACTGCAGCACTCGCAGGCGGCACCGGCACCGGCGCGGCTTCGGCCGTTGTCGAGCGCTCCACTGGCGCTTCGACCTGGGTCGAGGCAGCGGCGTGCGACGCAGATGCACTCACGTCGCTGTCCACGTTCATGCGGCGCACCTTGGGCGAGAGACGGGAGCGCGGCACCTCCTGCTCCATCTCGAGAGGATCAGCCGGCGGCGCGCGGCGTCGAGAGGGTGGCTGTGCGGCGTGCTGCGGCGCTGCGCTGGCGGCGTCGACACGCTTGGCAGCGAGGAGCGCGCAGAGCGAAGAGCAGAAGCGGGCAAGAGTGGACACAGACTGACGGGACAAAGGGTGATGGAAGAGCGGACGATGGAGCTGCATCAGCGGCTGCTCCTCCAGATGGAACAGGCCGCTGATTGCTCGCCGAGTCGTCTAGACGACCGAGCGCCGCGCCACTTTACGCGTGCCGTGCGCGACGACACGTCAAGGGGCCGCGCCGCGCCCAAGTGCAGTGCTGCGCGCGCCGACCTCGCAACACCTGCCTGTATGCTTGCACTGCTCCTCCTCTCACTCCTCTCGCAAGCAAAGCGGACGTATATATTGACAGCGAAGGGCAGCTGCAGGAAGAGAGGTAGAGTAAAGGGAGCTCGGACGCGGGACGCCGGGACGACAGGGCACGAGGAAGGAGGCCAGCTCGAATGAGCACAGACGGAGCCGAGACGCGAGACATGGTCGTCGGGCGCAGGCATACTGGGACTGGCCGTGGAGAGAAGAGCGGACGGGCGGAGGAGGGCAAGATGGGAAAGGCGGATAGGCGAGTGCGCGCAAAGACTTGAGGCTCGGGCGCTCGGCGAAGGCGGGAAAGACGAAGGCGGACGGAGCGCGGCGCGCACGGGCGGCAGGGTGGAGGGAGGACGAGAGCAGATGCGGTATAAAGGCCGGCAGCAGGAACAGGTGTAGAGAGAGAGAGGTCACGGCGAAGCCGTCTAGTCGTCGTGCGATTCCAGTCCGATCTCGCGCTTGAGCGGCGACGAGTGCGGGTCCGCCTCGAACTCGAGCACCTGGCCGTTGTCCTCCTCCTCGCCCTCGGACGCCGGCTGGCTGGCGAGCAGCGACGGCCGGCGGCCGTTCTGCTCGCTGCCGGACATCTGCGCCGAGCCAGCGACCTGCGGCGAGCCAGTCGCCGAGTCGCTGCCGCTGCCCGCCACCGCGCCGTCAGGCTCGCCGGCGTGCACGCGTGCGTGCTGGTTCAGGTTGTCGTGGCGCGAGAACTTCTTCGCGCAGCCGGGGTACGGGCAAGTGAAGGCTAGAAGGGAGAGTAGCGTCAGCACGATGCGCAGCCACCAGCACGTCCACCGCCACTCACGCTTCTCGTCCGTGTGAATGCTGCGCACATGGCGCTTGAGGTGCTCGCTGCGCTTGAAGCACTTGCCGCAGCCGGGCACCTTGCACGTGTACACCTTTGCGCCCTTGCTCAGGTTGGCGATCTCGTCGGGGTTGCTCGGCACACGGCGGCCGCGCGAGCGCTTGGTGATGATGCCCGTGTACAGGTTCTGCGGGCTGGACGCGTGCGACGAGCCGACGGAGGGCGTGGGCGAGTCGTGCGGCGAGGGGTGCGCGCCCTGGTACGGCGACGACTGCAGCGAGCTGCGTGCCGAGCGCACGGGCTGGCCCGGCGTGAGCGGCGACGACGTCGTGGGCTCGGCGCCGCGCATGGCGCCGACGCGGCGCGAGGGCGCCGAGTGCGAGAGCATCAGGGGCTGGCCGCCGTGCGGGTGCGGCGCGTGAGGCTCGTCGGCGAGCTGCGCCTGCGGCCACGCTCGTGGGCTAGAGTATGGCGAGGGCCCTTGGTTGGGACTGTAGACGTTGATCGGGCCGGTCGGACCGTGCGGCGGCGCCGGCGAGCCGGGGATGCTGTCGCTGCTGCCGAGCGACGGCGAGCCGCTGAGCTGGTGGCCGCCGTGCGTGGGCGTGATGTGCGCGGGGTTGCACGAGAGCATGTGCTGTTGCTGCTGGTGCTGCTGTTGCTGCTGATGCTGCTGCTGCTGTTGCTGCTGCTGCTGTTGCTGCTGAGCGCGAGCGTGCTCGGCAGACTGCGGCGACGAGTGGCTTCTGGGCGGACCGTCGGGCCGCGGCGACGAGAAGACGGCGGGCGGGCGGTCGGTGAAGAGGCCGTGCGGGTCGGCCGCAGCGTTGGCGTGCGACGCACCGTGCGCCATGCTCGGGCCGGACTGGCTGTGGCTGCGCACCGGGTAGTGCGCGGCGACCGGCGCCGAGGCGGCAACGATCGTGCGGTGCGCCGAGACGGCGAGATGGTGCACGTCGCGGTGCACGCCCGACATGGCACGCTGCGGCGTCTGGAAGCCGCCGTGGTGGCCCATGGACGCCGGCGAGTAGCCCGGGTGCTGCGGGTGAGGGCCGAGGCTCATGCTCTGCGCGCCCTCTACGGTCTGCTGCATCGCCGCCTCGGCTGCGGCGTGCTGCTGCATAAGGTGGTGGTGGTGCGCAGCAGCAGCAGCCGCATTCTGGTCGCCGCTCTCGGAGATAAACTCGGCGAGGTTGAACTGGGCGAAGGAGCCAGACGGGTGCATGCCGTGGCCGCGCATCGAGCCGTTGCTGCGCGCATGCATCAGCTCGGGCAGGCGGTCGCTGCCGCGCGTGATCGTCGTGCGGCGTCCGCTGCTGCGGCCGACAGTGGCATCGTCGTAGAGCGACGTGGACTGCGCCGGGTGGAGAGGCGCACGCTGCTCGCCGCTGTATGCGGCGTGGTGCGGGTGACCGCCCGCCCACCCCTCGAGGGTGGCCGTGCTGGTGTACTCGCCGTTCATTGCCGCGTCCGAGTCGTTGTCGAAGTCGGCAGCGTCGTGGTAGTCCGAGAAGTCGGCCTCAGAGGGCGTGGTCGACGCGACGGAGCTGGCGGCCGAGGAGACGAGCGAGAGACGCTGCAGAGCACGCTTGCGTTGCGGCAGGCCGAGGCTGTCGAAGCGCACGTCGAGATCGTCGTCGTCCTCGTCGTCCGTGAAGCTGGCGCAGCGCGGGTGGTCGATGTTGCCGAGCGTGTACGGGTCGAGGGAGCTGTCGGAGTTGCTGCGCTTGCCGGTGGCCGAGCCAAAGACAAACGTGCCGGACGTGGCGTCGCTGAACGAGAACGACGTGGCGTGGCCGAAGGAGTAGGGCGAGTCGGTGTCCGAGAGGCTGCCGGGCGACGAGGGCAGCGGAGAGCAGGCGGTGACGCTGACGTCGAAGAGCGTGGCGATCGAGTGCACGGGGTGCGAGGCGTGGTGGTGGTGGGCGCTGAAGTACGTGTCGTCCATTTTGGCCTGACTTTGAGGGGCCGGCGCCGCGGGGGCGACGAGCACGTTTGCAAAGTGATGAGCTTCGGCTCGAGTGCTGGCGGCCTGCGAGTGCCGAGTCGGGCCTGCCGGCGGGCAGCGGCGGGCAGCAGCGGGTGGGCTGAAGAAAAAGAGGCTTGCTTGCGGCGCTGGCACTTTGCGAGCGAGCTGCGGCGGCGCGCCTGTGTGGTGGTGACGCGCGAACGTGTCAGGGGGACGGCCGAGGCACTGATTGCACGGCGGCGTAGCGCGGCGCAGCTAGTTCGGGCGCCGTCGGTGCGGCGAGAGGCGACAAAGTGCTGGCGACGAGAGACGCTGCTGAGCTGGCGGCGTCGCTGCGCTGGCAACGAGAGGATGTGATGGGCGAGGAAGGGTTCGTAAGATGCCGTTGTCGATATGTGACGCCAGCGGGTTCGTGGTGCGTGGATCGTAAGCGAGATTGCGCTGCAAGTCTCGTGTGGTCGTGGCGAGATGGAGTCGTAGCCTGCGGCGGTGCAGCAGGATGAGGGTCGTGGGGATGAAGCGAGAGCGAGGTCGTGACTGGAGGAGATGGCGAGAAGAGAAGAGGCAATCCGGCCGTTCGGGAGCAGACAGCCGGAGCGAGGATGGAGAGGGGAGCAAGGAAGAGGCCGAGGTCAGCAAATAGCTCGCTAGATGTGGGGTGCCGTAGCACAGCATCTCGTCATTTGCCGCAAGAGGCACACGACGACTGATTGGGACGGTCGGCACGCCGCCGGTCTGGCGTCCTTGCCGGCGGAGCTGGCGACCGACCGCACCGCCGCTGTCGCATCTCACACCAGCAGGCCTTCAGCCGGCGACGGCTGCTGGCGCTAGCGTGCTGCTTCGAGGGCCTAGAGCAGCTCTTTGCGCGGCGCCGAGGCGCTGGGCTGAGCGCTTCTCCGTCCACGGCCCGCCCGGGCCGCGACAAGCGCCTTCATCTTGGCCCTGAGGCCGCAGCGGCGGCGGGTGATGATAGAGAGGGGGCGCATGCCGTCCGGAGATGCGCGGCCCGCGCGCTTTTTTTCTGCACCGCCCTCCTGATCGCCGTCTTGCTGCCGCGGCGCGCTGCGTCTCCCGATGTCCAGCGTGCCCTCATGCCACTCCTCTCCGCAGCAGGCGAACTGCGAGGAGCGCGGATCGGGCGCGGCGGCGCGCCGGCAGGCCCGAGCGGCGGGGCCAGTGGGCGTCCAGGAATGGGCACCGTGCCAAGCCACTTCATCAGCGCGAGAGGCGCGAGCGCACCGCCGCCGCTGCCGTCCCCACCGCGCCCGCCACCGTCCCAGACGCACCGCCGTGCGACTGCGCCTTGACGAGCCCGCTCTCGCGCATGATGGCGTGAGGTCGATCCGCCGCTGAGTGCGCGAGGCGCTCACTGGGATGGCCCTTCATCACCCACACGCGCGCGCGTAGCAGCACGCGCCTGCGAGACGCGCCCCGCCGCCGCCGCGCGAACAACAGCAGCCAGCATCGCAGCATGTCGCTGGCCGCCGCGCGGCTCGCAGGGTCGACGATCGCTCGCCGTATCGAGCGAGAGCCATGCGAGGCGTTCTGTGCTTCATGCTGCTCGCCGCCGCCGTCTGCGCCGCCGCCGTCGGTGCTGATGAGGCGGTGCGCTCGCCGCCTTGTGTGGGGCTGCCCTGCGCGTCGCCGCGCCTGCCGCTCGACCGCGTGCGAGAGCGCCGCGCGAACGCGCACACCACCGCCGCGCGTGCAAGCAGACTCACGAGGGTCGTAAAGCGGGCAGAGCCGGCCTTGAGGTGCGTGAGCGAGGGTCGTGAAGCGGGTGGACGGGACGGTGGAGAGACGGCGGCCGCGCAGGCAAGGCGGGCCCCGCGACTGCGCAAAAGTCGCACCAGCTGCAGCACGAGGCCGTGCCGTGCTGACGGCTGCGGCCGACACCGCACGGCGGAAGCGGGCGGCAGCAAAGCAGCAGCACGCAGCACCACGCCAGAGCGGCGCAGAGGCCGTGCCGGGCAGCGCAACTCGACCCTCAACGGTCCGGAGCGATCAAGGCAGGTCATGCACGAGGCGCACGGCGTGCATGCCCGCTGCCGCGCTGCGGTGCTGCTACGGTAGCGCAGCGCAGGCGCAGTGCAGCAAAGCGGCAGAGCAGCACGCCTCGCGATCAAGAGCACGTCGCTGTCGCTTGCTGCTGGACCCTGCCGAGCGCGTCGCATGTGCTCCTCGTCCGCCTCTCGCGCCCGCCGCGCGCCGCAGAGCAGGAGGCGCGGCGCAACGTCGCAGCTCCGAGCCCGGCCTGCCGCCCACGGAGGCGTGGGAGCGCGCTGCTGGGCACGCCACACGGCGACGGCAGCAGCGGGCGGGCGGAGCCGCACCGCAGCCCAGCGCGCAGCGGACCGCTCGACGACGGCACCGTGGCACGACGTCAGCCTGCGCCCCCACCCGCCCTCTCTCTACTCAACATTGCTGGGCGCGGCGGCTCGTTGTGCTGCGGCAGCGTGGGGATGTTGGCACGAGCGGCGAGGTGAGCACGGCAACCGTGATGCTTGTCAGCCGTACGCACACGAGCGACGCGCAGCACCGCAGCGGGAAGGAGGAGCTGCAATGCTGCTGCGGGTGGTGGTGCAGCGGGCCCGGCCCGAGGGACAAAGGTGTCGGCCGCAGCGCTGCAGCGGGCCATCCATCCGCAGGGCTCCTCGGCATCCGGGCGGCCTCTCGCTCAGCTGCACGGATCGGCACCACAGCTTGCGTCCGAAGCGAGCGAGCGAGCTGGTGCTGCTGCTGCAGCCAGCGTCAGCTGTGAGCCAAGATCGTCAGCTGCAGCAGCGCGTGAGTCAGCGAGGGAGGGGAATGCTCCGCTGGCCGAGCGTCGACAAGAGCAAAGCGCCGCTGCGGCAGGTGGGTCTGTGCGGCTGCGCAGCTCGCATCGGGATGGAGAGCACGGCCATTGGCCAAGCGGCGCATGACTGGCGGAGTCAGCGCTCGACAAGCTACGCTCGCTTTCTCCGGGCGTGGCCGTGCACCACAGCGAGTCAACGTGAAGCAGAGCAGCGTGCAGGCTGCAACGCCGAGGATGCTGGGAGCAGGACGCTTGTGCTCGCTGCGGCTCGCCTTGTTCGCGTCCGCGCATCGGCGCTCCCGATCCCGCGCCGCGCGCGAAGAAGGCTTCTGTGCAGCTCGAGCGCACGCGGTCGGGCGCAGCGCAGTGCCGCACCTCGCACCGGCGCTTACGACAGGCTTTTGCGCTCAAAATCCTCCGTGGCTTAGCGAGCACCAGAGTGAGAGCTCAACGGCTACGGACAGCGCGCGTGGAAGCGGGCACTAACTGGAGAGTGACGCTTCCGATGCAGCCGGGCCGGCCTCTGACCAACTCGATCAGCTGCTGGCAAACCCCAGGCAGCTTGCTCATGCCATAGCGCAGTCGGAATCGGCGCCGAATGCTGCATCAGAGCGCTGCTGCTGAGCCGCTCGTCTCTCTGCCTTCCTCACGGCGACCCCGTGGCGCTCGTAGCGTAAATAGGCAGAGCGGCATCCGCCTTTGCTGGACTGGAGGTGCGCCGTCAGCTCCCGGCTCATGGTCTCATAATCCAGCGCAGTCAGACATGACATGTGTCGTTGCAGCTTGGGAAGTGCAAGCTTGCAGCGGAGAGGAGCACAGACCGAGGTGGATGCAGCGAGAAAGGGCGCCTCGACGCCATCTGCCGCGCCAAACGTCGTGGGGTGGCCGTCGCTGCACCTGCTGCGGCGCACCCCGCCCTCTTCCCCGACAGATGGCCGCGCAACCGCCGCGCTATAGCGTAGGAAGCTCGCAGCTGACCTCGGCTCCAGAGCGACACAGCGACGCAGCTTTGACGGCTGCACGTGCGGGCGCGAATGGCGGGCGGGCTTGCGCGGCCGTACGGGCGCGCCCCGCGGCGGATGTGGAGGAGGCCGCGCCGCGCCCGGAGCGGGCTTTCGCTTCGCCGGCGACTCGCTCGCGGCGCCTTCTTCGCCGCGTGCCGCTTCGGCATCCCCAGCATGGCCCGTGCAGCTCGGCACAGAAGCACACTCAGCATCAGCACGAGCTCGGATCGACCGCCGCGCGGTGCTGCGGCGGCCGAGGGAAGACGTGCGCGAGGCGGCGGCTATGGCGGCGTCCCGCAGCGAGCTCCACCTGGCTGCGCACGAGCCCTCGCACCTGGCCGTTCTTGAGCGCCGCTCGCCGCCGCGCCGTGCTTTCTTCCTCACCACCACCACACCAGCACCAACCATGGCACCGCAGTTCACTCTCTACTCGCACAAGGGCGTGCGTATCCGCCGCGCATGCCCAGCAGCACTCCTGCTCACCTCGCTGCACAGCCCGGCCCCAACCCGCTCAAGCCGGCCATCCTCATGGAGAAGCTCGGCCTCGAGTACGAGGTGATCCCGCTCGTGTTCGGCGACGACGCCGAGACGGGCGTCAAGGGCGCAAAGTTCCTCAAGGTCAACCCGAACGGCCGCGGTGCGTGACCGCGTGCGCTTCCTCTCGCCTCGCCCCGCTGACGCTCCCGCAGTGCCCGCTCTCGTCGACCACTCCAACAGCGACTTTACCGTGTGGGAGTCGGGAGCGATTCTGCTGTACCGTGCGTGACGCCGCTGCTGCCTCATGCGAGCACGCTGACACCGTGCGCAGTGGTCGACAAGTATGACAAGTCCGGCCAGTTCCACGGCAAGACGCCCGAGGAGCGCGCCATCACCAACCAGTGGCTCACGCACCAGCTGTCGGGCCTCGGCCCCGTGCAGGGCAACGTCAACTACGTGAGTGGCGCGTGGAGCCACGCATGCGCTGTCTGCTCACACGCTCGACAGGCGCATCACTACTGGGAGGGCACGTACAATGAGAAGCCGCAGAAGAGCGTCTTCACTCGGTGAGTGGAGCCGCAGCGTTGCTCTGCGCCGAGCGCTCACATGCTACCGCAGCTTCGAGGGTGAGACGCACCGTCTGTACGAGCTGCTCGACTCGCAGCTCGCGCAGCAGGCGCAGCGCGGCTCGCAGTGGATTGCGCTTGACCGGCCCACGATTGCCGACTTCACCTTCTACCCGTGGGTGGCCATTGCCGGCTTCGGCAAGATCGACACGGCGCCCTACAAGCACGTCACCAAGTGGCTGCAGACGCTGCAGGCCGACAAGGACGTCAAGACGGCCGACTCGAAGCTGCCCAAGTGAGGGCAGCTCGGCGCTCTAGCTGTGGCTCAATGATATCACTTTGCTCTATATGACTTAGCCTGACGTTGTTGTGAGGATGAGAGACGCGGAGCAGGGAGAATGGCGAGAGCGCAAGGTCAAGGTGAGCCCACTTCCGCGCAGCAAGGCGCAGCTCAAGTTGCTCACGCCTCATGCTGCGGTCCCCAGCAACTCGGCAAGCAAAAGTCGGGAGTGAGCGTGCCGCTCCGCTGTCACTGAGACCTGCTGACGCCAGCTCCGCCCCGTCACCAGCGAAGGCAAGAAGCGGCTGCGCGCCATGTCCTCCGGCCGCGTGCAGGTGCCGCAAGAGGCGTTCCTCAGCGGACAGCCGGCCGAAGGCAGCCAAGTCAGCGTGTTGAAATACCATAGCACGTCAAGATGCTCGCTTGACATGTGGGCAGGCGAGTGTCAGAGGGTGACCGCTGCGGTGTGGGTAGTGCCTCTGCAAGAGCACCGACGCTACTCCTTTGGCCGTCCCGGCCTTCTCCCTTGCCGCACGGATGCCGCGGCTCGACACCATCCGCGATCGCTCAGGCAGAGCTCGAGCGCAGAGGCAGCTTTAAGAGGCAGACCGGCTGCTGTTGCCTGCCACGCGGCTCTGCCCCCCGTCTCATCTCGCTACTCTTACTATCTCCCTGCCGGTGCTGCTGCGCCCGAGGCCGGCATTCGTCGGTCCGCTGCCTCGGCCCGGAAAAGCTGTCGAGGCCGCAGCGCCGACGCCCTTGGGTGCAGTGCTGGGCATATGAGTGTTAGAATAGTTCTAGAATATATTCTACCTATTCCCTGCGTAAAGTCTGACACAACTATTTGCTTCATATTATTCTAGAATGCTTGCATGGAATAGAGAATAATTCTAGAAGTATTCTTACTATTCCCACCACCCTCTCTGCCCCCATCATGACAGTAATGCACTGTCCTCCACCCGTGTTGCAGAGCTAGAACACTTCACAGCATGACCCTGATGCCTGTCTGTGCATGTACAAGCGCTCAGATGCCGTCATCATCTGCTTGAAGTCATCTGATGAGTGAGCAGTATGCTGACTCAGCACAGGTGCCAGTGCAGCTCTGTTGACTAGGGGTGTCTGTCACACCGCTTGCCCTGACAGAACATGCTTGCTGATGTACAGGGCAGTATATGATGCCCAAATGGGGATTTCAAAGGCAAAAGCAAGCACTCAAAGTGCCCTGACATGGGCGCCGGCAGTGGTCAGACGCTGGGAGGGAATAGTTGGAATAGTTCTAGAATTATTCCTATTCTATTCTCCAAATTCTTGGCATCCAACTATTTGTTCCTTTTATTCTAGAATAGTAACAATTCCTATTCTCTAGAATACATTTTAGAATATTCTAAAATAGCAAACATTTTGCCCAGCACTGCTTGGGTGGCAGAAGCTCCGACTGGATGTGGCGTGCGACCTGCAGTACCTGCAGTGCCAAGTGCAGCTCCCTCAATGAGGCGCTGCGCCGCCGCTTTGCGATCTTGCGCAGACTCTCACTTGGCTCTGCAGAGTCAGAGTGGGCAGGTGCCGCTCTGAGCTGCATTCTGACGCTGCCGTTCTAAGCTGACTGCAGCTGGACTCTAGAACCCTACTGAGCACAATCGCAGGGAGCATTCAGGATACATGATGGCACAGACAGAGCAAGGTTTCAAGTGATGCTGCGCCTGCCGCTGCCTCGCTGATGCCGAGTCGCTCTGCGGCGGCATCGCCGACAGGAGACGTGTGGCGTCCAGCTGCATGCACCTCGCTCCCGCGCCTGCATGCCGGGAGGCTGCAGCACCAGCACGCAGCACCAGCGCTGCGCTGCACCTGCGTGCTGAGGCAGCCCGTCAGCGCTCAGCCAAACCTGCATCTGCTGCGGCATCGGCCGCGGCCGGATTGCCTTCAGGGTCCGCACGGCGCGGCGCAGTACCCAGGCCACGGCAGCAGCGGCGCAGCCCCGGCCGCAGCAGCAGTCACTCGGCACTCGCTGACTCTCACTCTGACTTACTTTGCAGCTGGCATCGGCTGCGGCTGTCGCAGAGTGCAGCAGCAGCAGCAGCAGCAGCAGCAAGAGCTCCAGCACTCAGATGCAGAGCGCAGCAAAGAGAGCTCGGATGCTGCGCGTATAACGTTTAGGCGTCCGGGTACGGGAGCGGCTGCCTCCCGCCGAGGCTCGCCGGTGCGTACCTGCATCCCTCGCTCCAACTCCTGCATGCTTGCACCCCTGCAGCACTCCCGCTCAAGCCCTCTCGCTGCACCAGCCGCAGGTGCAGAGCGTGATGCGGCTCTCGCTGCAAGGGCACGAAGCCACATCGTGGTGTCCTCGGGCGCCCACATCGGCTCTCTCGTGCCGAGGCGAGGCCAGGGCGTGCGGATGCTGCGACTGAGGCGTCGCCTACATAAGGGCACGCCTCGCCGACTCGAGCACCTGTCGCTGCAACCCACCGCCCTCCGACAGACTCTCAGCCAGCATGCGCTACCTCTCCGCTCTCGTCCTCCTGCTGCCGCTCGTCGCCGCGCTGCCCTCGTCGCCGATCGAGGCGCGCGGCGGCAAGCGCTGCAGCACGTCGCCGCAGTGCGGCAAAGCCTCGCTGTACTGCAAGCGCGGCACCTGCTCGCCCCGCCGCGAGCTCAACGGGCCTTGTTACAAGGACTTCGGGTGTCTCTCCTCTCGCTGCGTCAACAAGCGCTGCGTCAAGGCCGAGGCGCCCACGACGCCCGCGCTGCTGGCCCTCGGCGCCAAGTGCGCGACGAGCGTCTCCTGCGCAAGCGGCTACTGCGGCAAGGCGCGCTGTGCTGTGCCCCTGCCCGTTGGCAGCGATTGCTACAAGGCAGTGAGTCGCGACCCAAGACACAGAGTGGCAGAGCACGTTTTGACGTCTTTTTGTCCAGGTCGGGTGCACGTCGGGCGTGTGCACGTCCGGCAAGTGCGCTGCAGCCTCCACGACGCCCACCACCCCAACGACGCCGACGACGCCGACGACGCCGACGACGCCGACGACGCCGACTCGCGACCCCGTCATCGTGCCGGGCAACCTGGCAGAGAATCCTTCATTCGAAGATGGCACGCTGGAGCCCTTCACTACCAACGGCGCCGTGACGATCGTCAAGGGCGGCGCATACGACGGACAGTACGCTGCCCAGCTCAAGCCCACGGCCAACGCGCCGGCCGTCATCGGACAGAGCCTCGGCGGCACCAAGAAGCGTGCCATCATCAGCGCCTACTACGCCTCCATCAGCTACCTCGCCAGCGACGTCTTCATTCCGCTCAGCGAGAATGCCTGCTCCATCACCGCGCTGATCAACGGCCACACCCGCGGATACGACGCCGAGCCTGTGTTCGTCACGACCGGCCAGACTGACTGGGTGCAGCACACCTTCTACGTGCCGTCCGACCAGGAGATTACCTCCATTGCCATCGGCACGGCGTGCGACAAGACCGCCACTGCCACTATCAAGATCGACGGCGTTTCCTTCGTCCGGGCTGAGGGCCCAACAAACGGGGCAAACTGGGACCTTAGAGGCAACCTGCTCAGGAATCCCGTACGTTGCCGAGCAGCGGCGCCTCTGGACGCACGCTGACGCTTCTTGCGCAGGACTTTGACAATGCGGGCAAGTCGTGGACGGTGTCTGGCGACGTCACCTTCGATGACTCGGCCTTGACCAACGGAGTGGACCAGAGCATTGGCGTCTACTCGTGAGATGCCAGATGCCGTGCGTCGCCACACACATGCTGACGCCGCTTGCTCAGTCTCTTCAAGGCAGCGACGCCTGCCTCGGCGAGCGCACCGTCGAGCGCTTCCCTCACGCAAATCTTCAACACGTTTGGCGCGGCCGGATCCATGAACGGCCGCTTCATCCAGCACGTGGACGCCTTTGCATCCTCGGTTCCGAACGCTGCCTGCAGGCTCATCTACTCGCTGAACCACCAGGTTCTGACGACGATCGGCATCACGCAAGTGGATGGCCCGTCCTACGACGGCCAGGATTACTTCCGCGAGCACAACACGGACCCGAGCATCACGTACACCACGCCCGGCCTTGGCTGGCCGGCCGAGATGAAGCTCTCGTGCGACCCGGGTGCGTCGGCGACGGTGCGCGTCGACCGCATGTCCGTCTTTGCCAGCGCCAATTGAGGCAGCCAGGTACTACCAAGCATCCTGCCCCTCACGCTGTTTTCGGCAGCATGCCGTTCCTCTCATGCATCCCTGGGTCGCTCCCCTGCGCCGGCCTCTGTTCACCTATGCGTCACCCTTCTCTCCATCGTAACCAGCGTATCGCGTGCCTTTCTGCATGCACGCTTTCGCCCATGCCTGCTGTGTCACGTGTGGCGACGCCGGGAGCGAATTCAGCCGCATTGAGCGCCACGCGGCGGACCCTGACGTGAGCGTGGGAGGCGTGTGCGTGGGCGCCAAGAGCCGCCGGCGCGGGCCATGTTCCCAGGTGTTGGTGGCGCGCGCATCTGGCCGAGCGTGCCTCGGGCATCTGCGGGGCTTCCTGGTGGGCCCGAGTCGGGCGACTCGGGCCTGCTGGATCCGAGGAGGCGCCGACGGCAGCAGGCGGGGGTCTGTCCGGCCAGCGTGCAGCCCGCGCCGACAGCAGCCGGCGGGCAATGGAAGGATGCGCGACGGCAAGCGACGCCCCGCGTGGCGCTCCCACGTCCCGCGCCGAGCGCCGGCGGACGCGTGCGCTGCGCTGCCTCGGCACGCGGCGAGCTGTGCGCTGCTCGCCGCCAGCTCGCCCGTGGCGTTGCATTCCGCGGCGTCGCCACGCGCCCGACGGCTCCGCTCGCAGCTCCGCAGGCGCCAGCTCCCGAGCGACGCTGCGGGGCAGGCGCGCCTGCGGCCGGGGGGCAGAGTGAGAGCAGCAGGCGCGATGCAGGGTGCAGGCGTGAGAGCAGCGGCTGGGGCCACGCGCGCGCCAAGCCACGGCGCGCATGGAAGCCGCCGGCGGACCCTGTCCTGGTGCTTCGCTGCGCTTGCGCCGCGCGCGCACCTGCAGCGTGCTTCGACTGCCTTGGCCGACGCACGCGCTGTGTCGGCGCGCAGCGTCAGGCGCCAGGGCAACGCTGCGGTTGCGGCGTCGCGCAGAACGCAGCATCACCTGCACATGCCGCTCGCAGCATGCGGCAGCGGCGGCGTCGCGGCCGCGTCACATGTCTCGCCGATCTGCCGATCACGCTGCAGCCACGAGAATGCCCCAGCGCGAGGCACGCCGCCCCCACGGTACCCCTGCGTGGGCGCACGCCGCCTCCGAGTGCCTGCCGCTGATGTCTCCGGCGCTGCGATCTGCGGGCTGCATGCGGGCGCCTCGCAACTTGCCGGCAGCCCGCAGCGCGCAGCAAGTGCCGGGCGCAGTCCGACGGCCGCGCCCGTGGTACAGGACAGCTGCGGCTTGCCTTCCCCGACAGCGTCTGCCTCGGTGCCTGGCGTGGTGCCTCGTACCGCAGCGTCGGCGGCGTGCCCAGCGTCCATGCGGCCTTCCCGCTGCGTTACCTGGTCGCTGACCGAGCGCCACGAGGCGCACACGTGCGGCGACGCCGCATTCGCTGCTCAATGCGCCTGCTCACACCGTGCACGCCGCTGGCCTCTCCCAGGACCGAGACAGCGGCCCGCGTCGCATGCCAACACGCCTGGCTGCTTCCCGCTGCCTTCTCTTGAAGCTGCCACAGCGCAACAACTCGCCTATGACGCCGCCGCATTCGCACTGGATGGGCCTGCTCGCATCGCGAGCTCCCCGTGGGTGGCGCAGATGTGGGTTCTGCTATGCGTTCCATGTATGTAGACATTCGAGCGGCGCGGCTGCTCTCAGTACGGAGAGCTGCGAACACCAGGCTGCCGTGCCGTGCCAGCCGTCGTCAGCCAGCGTGCCATTCCAGACAGCCATGCGCTGTCAGCCAGCTCGTCATGCCGCAAGGCTGCCCAGCCGCGAGCCAGCTTGCCATGCCCACGCAGGAGGCCATACATAAGGCAGACCTCCGACGCCCCATCCTCCTCGAACATCATCCTCCCAACAGCCCCTCCGGTCCCTCAAGCACCATGCGCTACCTCTCCTTCCTCCTCCTCGCCCTGCCCCTCGTCGCCGTCGCGTCGCCGACGTCGCCGGTGCTCGAGGCGCGCACGCTCGGCCACCCCTGCAACAAGTCGTCGCAGTGCGGCTCCGTCAACAACTTCTGCAACCGCAGCAAGTGCTCCGTGCGCAAGCCCATTGGCAGCAGCTGCTACAAGTCGATCGGCTGCATCTCGAACAGCGTGCGTATCTGTGTGCCCTCGGCCTGCCGCCGCCGCTGCTGACCGCCCTGCAGTGCAAGGACAAGAAGTGTGTGCCCGCCGGCGTTCTCAAGATCGACGAGAAGTGCGAGACGAGCTCGTCGTGCGAGAGCGCGTACTGCGGCCGCAGCAAGTGTGCCGCCAAGCAGGCCGACGGCAGCGCATGCTACAAGGCAGCGGGCGTGCGTGCCCTCCCGTGCTCACCCGGTGCCGACTGTCGCTGACCATGCGCGCTCCACAGTGCACGTCCGGCATCTGCACGGACAAGAAGTGCGTCGCCAAGTCCGTCGCCCCCACGCCCGACCCGAACCCGGAGCCGGAGCCGACGCCGACGCCCACGCCCAAGCCGACGGAGCCCACCGCGCCCGTTGACGTCAAGAACAACGTGTCGAACAAGGGCCACTTCGAGTCGGGCACGCTGGAGCCGGAGTGGGAGTCCAGCCAGAAGGTGAACCTCAGCTCGGAGGACGCCACGGCCAAGGACGGCACGCACTACGTCATCTTCGACGTGCCGGCCGGCACGCCGGGCACCCTGTCGCAGGACCTCCCGGCGCCCAACCCGCCGCCGAGGCGCCGTGACGAGCTTGAGCGCCGCGCCGTGGTCGAGTCGTACGACGCCTCGCTCTGGTACCGCGTCCCCAAGTTCGAGCAGGGCTCGGTCAGGAGCCAGTGCAACCTCTTCTTCGGCATCAACCGCGAGGCGTCGAACGCCGTGCCGACGGACTACGCTATCCAGCCCATCACGGCTGTCACGAGCGAGTGGGCCGAGTACAAGGTCCTGCTCGAGAGCGAGCCGCACATCGCCGACTACCAGGTCCACGTGCGCTGCGACGGCCTCGCGTCGACCACCGTCCACGTCGACTGGGTCAGCTTCGTTCCCAACATCCAGAAGGGCCGCGGCGACATGGGCATGAACATCAACAACAAGGCGAGTGGCGTGGCGGCTGATTGTGCTCGCCGTTGCTCACGCTGTCTCTTCTTGCTCAGGGCAATGTCGTAATTGATGGAGGGTTCAACCTGCAGGCGTCGGAGTGGACGCTCATCGACGGCGAGTACAGCGACGCTACCCCTGCATACCTGGACGACGAGCAGCGCGACAACGGCCACGTGTGAGTGAAGCGACGGCGTCTCTGTCTACGTCGCAGCTGCTGATGCTTCATCCACAGCATCCTCACGGGCTTCCCGGACAACCAGCAGTTCTCCATCGTCAAGCAGCGCATCAACCTGCACACGGAGGAGGGCGACAGCAACCTCAAGCTCTCGGGATCCTTCCGCTGGCGCACCACCGACTTCTCCAACAGCGACCCGGCGCAGAAGTGCAGAATCTACCAGAGCGTCAAGGGCCCGAGCGGCCAGGACATCGACCTGCAGGTGATTGAGGTCGATGACGAGGACAACGCGGCGCCGAACGACGGCTTCAAGGAGGCGGCCACCACCGCCCTGACCGACTACGTTGCCGAGAACGACGCCAGTGCCCGCGTCTGGGTCAACTGCGACGGCGGCGCCTCGATGACCGTTGCCATCGACGCCATCAAGTTCTTCGTCGACGGCGGCAGCTAGACAACTACCCTCCTCTTCTGCCTCGCACTTCCCCCACGACACCCTCTGCGATGCGCGACTGTCTCAGTCTGCTGCCCCTGCCGGTCGCCCCTCGCTCGCCCTCACCACACCCTTATTACCCCCCACAGATCCTTTACCCTCGCGCTGCGCTCGCTGTCCTACGTACCGGCCTCTCGCGCGATAGATTTCATTCTGCTTCTCGCGCTCATGTGTGGCTGTCTGGGAGTGTGTGAGCCTCTGTGACCCAGCTCGTGAATTGTCGTGTGGCTCGGCGCTGCAGATGAGCGCGAGGCGGCGGACGCACCGCGGAGCTTGCCCGGCCATACATCTTCGTGCAAACGCTACATGACTTCCAAAAATTGCATTGCGGCACTGTTTTGATTTGTTGTCTGCAACCTCATCGTCTCTCGACGCGCTTTCAGTGACTGATAGGCTCCAGAGAGCCTCCCGACGCTCTCTGATGCACGAATGCACGCGACAGGGACCCGTCGCGCGCTGCGAGCCGCCGGCCGTAGGCGGGTGCAGAGGAGTCGGGCGCGCGGCGGAAGGTTAGCTCCGGTGCCTGCCCCGTGCTGACGGCGGCGCGGTGCAGGCACGCCGCCGCGGCGCGCCGGAAGCGCCACGCCGCGCGCGCGGAGTGCGGCACGCTCAAAGGGGCTGCTCCTTCACTGCGGCGCGGCTCTGCTCCGCCTCGGGCTGCGGCAGCCGCGGATCGAAGCGAGTGGAGTGGCACTGCAGAAAGGCGAAAGTGTGGTGTGAGAGACGGACCGCTCCGCTTTGCATCTCCTGAGCGCAGCCTGCAGCGCCGAGGAGGGTCAACGCTCGCAGCGGCCGCAGCCGCGAGACGCCATGACGCGCCGCCGCGGTGTTGCTCGCGGTGCTTGAGCGTGCATCGGCCGGCGGAGCGCTCCACCAAGCAGAAAGGCAGACGGCAGCCGCGCCGGCGCTGGAGCTGTGCTGACGCCTCCCGCTCCGCGGCCCGACGCTCCCGTGCGCGCGTGCATGCCGCGGCGTGCAGACGCCGGGCGGCAGCGCGTGTCTGCTCAGCCGGCTGCTGACGGGGTCCAGCAGCTGCAGCGCAGAGCATGGTGCAGCGAGCGCAGCGCGCAGCGTTCGCAGGTGCTGTCGTCGATGGGCGCTCGGCACCGAGGTGTCTGACGGCCGGCGGTAAGACGCTGGCCTGCTGCAGCAGCAGCAGCAGCACGGCGGCCGTGTGCGCGGCACCGTGGCGCGCGCTTTGCCCCCTCGCCTCTCTCTGCCTTTGCGCGCGGTGCGCGGCTGTCGTGGGCCGCTGGCCGTTGCCGCATCGCAGGCGCTCGACCGCTGCATCTGCTCCACCCGCTCCATCGCTGCCTCTCACCGCCATCCCCACTGTCCGACCCCCTTCCCGGCGCCCACCAGTCCTCGCCCTCGCCGCTGCGCTCTCGCTGCCGCCCGCCGTGCCGCCTGCGCACGTGTTTGTGCTCCGCCTGCGCGCCGCCGCACACTTTCCGCGCCGCCGCGCGCCTCCACCGGCCCCTGCGATCCGCGGCCGCGTGTGTGTCCGCTGCGCACTTCTGCGTCGCAACCACCACCTCTGCCGCCGCGCCCCCCAGCCGCCCTCGTGCTGCGCTCGCCCACACACGCTCCTCACTGCGCGCCAGCTCACGCGACTGCGGCCAGTGGCCTGCCGGCCTAGCTCTGCGCCCGCGCGGCCCGTCCGCTCCCGCACCGCGCCCTCGCGGCGCCGCTGCGCCCCGCCGCCGCCATGGTCGTGTCGAAGAAGAAGGTCGCGAGCCCGCCGCTGAAGCGCAGCGAGCCCAAGGGCCTGGCCAAGATCTGGGCCACGCTGCGTGCCATCCAGCTCGACCCCAGCGTGGCGTTCCAGAAGAAGCGCCCGCCGCCATGCCCGCGCAGCGTCTACTTCAACGAGCCGCTGCCCGCCGAGGCCTTTGACAAGAAGGGCAAGCCGCTGCAGGGCAAGAACGGCACGCACAACTGGACGTATGCCGCGAACCAGGTGAGCATGCCGTGGGTGTGCTGCTCTGTGGGCTGAGCTGACGTCGGCGGCAGGTGCTCACTGCAAAATACACCATCTTCAACTTTGTGAGCTGGCGCGCTGAGGCACCGGTTCTCGCTTACACTGCTGACGCACTGGCGCTCTCGCAGATCTTCAAGAACTTGCTTGAACAGGTGAGCGATCGACAGCTGACGGAGTGCATTGCCCACCCTGAGCGGCATCGCTGACCCTGCCTGCAGTTCCGCCGCGTGGCGAACCTCTTCTTCCTGCTGCTCGTGATCCTGCAGTTCTTCCCGAGTGCGTTCTGCCCGCCCCTCTCGCACGCGCTCTGGGCTGACCCCTGTCGCAGAGTTCGCCACGATCAACCCCGGCCTGGCCATGCTGCCGCTGATCGCCGTGCTGGGCATCACGGCCATCAAGGACGGCTACGAAGACGTGAAGCGCCACCAGTCAGACCGCGCCATCAACCGTCAGCGCGTGCGCGTGCTGCGCGGCGGCGGATGGACTAACCCCAACGTCATGGAGCCCAAGGCGCGCTCCTTCTCGTCGACCTTCCGCGCCATCTACGACCAGTACCTCGGCGGCAAGCGCCGCCAGAGCAAGCACATTGCCGGCGAGCTGCCGGCCAACATCGACGGCCCCACCGGCCAGGTGCCGCAGCCAGCGCCCGTCGATGCTCCCGGCGGCGGCTCGGCGCCGCAGCCGCTCGAGGGCGCCGCCGACTCGTCGGCGGACCTCAACGGCCAGCCCGCGGGCCACGGCCTGAACCGCGGCATGACGTCGACGAGCTCGCTCGGCCTGTCTGGCTCGCACGGCATCCGCCGCCAGGCCTCGGGCGTGTCGCAGTTCAGCACCGAGTACGAGACGGACCCCGAGGGCCGCGTGCGCCACCGCGGCCGCCTGCTCTCCGAGGAGGAGACGTCGCGCTTCTACGCCAAGAAGGCGGCGCGCTGGAAGAAGACGATCTGGGAGGACCTGGCGGTGGGTGACTTTGTGCTGCTGAAGAACAACGAGGCGATTCCGGCGGACATTGTCGTGTGCGCGACGTCCGAGGAGGAGGACAGCTGCTTCATCGAGACGAAGAACCTCGACGGCGAGACGAACCTCAAGTCGCGGCACGCCGTGCCCGAGCTGGCGCAGACGCTGCGCACGGCGCAGGACTGCTCGCGCGCGCTGATCCGCGTCGACGGCGAGCCGCTGGACACGAACATGTACCGCCTCAACGCCTCCGTCGTGCTGGGCGACCGCTTCGACCGCGACGGCCAGCCGCTGCGCTGCCCCGTCACGCTCAACCAGTGCCTGCTGCGCGGCTGCAACCTGCGCAACACGGCCTGGGTCATCGGCCTCGTGCTCATGACGGGCGCCGACACGAAGATCATCGCCAACTCGGGCAACACGCCGTCGAAGCGCGGCAAGGTCGAGAAGCAGATGAACCCGATGGTGTGAGTGTCCACGGCGTGACGCGCGTCAACAAGGCACTGACATGCGCCGCACAGCTACGTCAACCTGCTCATCCTCGCCGCCATGGCCGTCGGCTGCGCCATCGCCGACGCGCGCATCGAGCACTACTACTTCGATCGCGCCGCGTACTGGGAGTACCTGGCCATCTTCGGCGACGACAATCCGGACATCAACGGCCTGGTCACGTTCGGCAACGCGCTGATCACGTTCCAGGTGCGTCGCGGCGCATACACGTCGCAGGATCCAAGCTGACCACCGCCGCAGAACATCGTGCCGATCTCGCTGTACATCTCCATCGAGGTGGTGCGCACCGTGCAGGCGTATCTCATCTTCGACGACTACGACATCTTCTACGAGAAGACGATGCGGCGCACGACGGCGCGCTCGTGGAACCTCTCCGACGATCTCGGCCAGATCAAGTACATCTTCTCCGACAAGACGGGCACGCTGACGCAGAACCTGATGATCTTCCGCGAGCTGGCCGTCGGCGGCATCGCCTACCACGGCGACTCGCCGTCGGCGTCGTCGGACGAGCTGGGCGAGAAGGAGCGCAACGAGTACAAGGCCGGCGCGTCGAGCGAGTCGGGCTCGTCCGACAACAAGCACGACCCGCAGCGCAAGCGCGTCAAGCCGAGCAACGAGGACGTGGCGCCGTTCAGCGACGCGCGGCTCAAGGCCGCGCTGCGCAACCCCGAGGACGAGCACGCCAAGCTGCAGGGCTGGTTCTGGCGCTGCCTGGCGCTCTGCCACACGGTGCTCAGCTCGGAAAACAAGGAGACGGGCATGCTGGAGTACAAGGCGCAGAGTCCCGACGAGCAGGCGCTCGTGCAGGCCGCCGCCGAGGTGGGCTTCACGTTCTGCGGCAAGGACCGCAACACGCTGCGCATCCAGACGCCGTGGTCGACCGAGTACGAGCAGTACGAGCTGCTCACCGTGCTCGAGTTCACGTCGGCGCGCAAGCGCATGAGCGTGATCCTGCGCCGCCACTCGGACGACCAGATCATCCTCTTCAGCAAGGGTGCCGACAGCGTCATCTTTGAGCGCTCGGCCGCTGGGCAAGAGCAGCTCAAGGCCGAGACGGACGAGGCGCTCGAGGAGTTCGCCAACAAGGGCCTGCGCACGCTGTGCCTCGGCTGCCGCGAGGTCGAGAGCAAGTACTACGAGGAGTGGGCGCACCGCTACCACGAAGCGTCCGTCTCGCTCGAGGCGCGCGAGGAGCGCATGGAGGTGCTCGCGTCGGAGCTCGAGCGCGAGCTGACGCTGCTCGGCGCCACCGCCATCGAGGACCGGCTGCAGGAGGGCGTGCCTGAGACGATTGCCGACCTGAAGCGCGCCGGCATCAACGTCTGGGTGGCCACGGGCGACAAGCTCGAGACCGCCATTGCCATTGGCTACAGCACGATGCTGCTGTCGAAGGACATGAACCTGATCGTCGTGCGCGGCGGCGAGTATGGCCAGCCGAACTCGGCCTACAACCAGCTGCGCACGGCCGTCGAGCGCTTCTTCGGCGGCCACGAGGCGCTGGAGCGCATGGAGCACCAGCCGCCGGACGAGGATCTGGAGGAGGGTCGTCCGTCGCAGTCGGGCCACCGGCCCTCGGCACAGGCGCGGCGCAGCACCGCCAGTGCCGCCTCACTCGTCGGCGAGGACAACGGCGAGCGCTCCGGCGGCTTTGCGCTGGTCATCGACGGTGCGGCGCTCGGCCACGCGCTTTCGGAGGACTTCAGCAAGGACCTGCTGCTCGACATCTCGACGCAGTGCAAGGCCGTCATCTGCTGCCGTGTCTCGCCGCTGCAGAAGGCGCTCATCGTGCGCCTGATCAAGGATGGCCTCGGCGTCATGACCCTTGCAATCGGCGACGGTGCGAACGACGTCTCCATGATCCAGGTGAGTGTCTCGTGGAGCTCTGTCGCTCGGCATTCGCTGACACATCTCTCAGGCTGCGCACGTTGGCATCGGCATCGCCGGCGAGGAAGGCCTGCAGGCCGTCAACTCGTCCGACTACGCGATCGCGCAGTTCCGCTTCCTCAAGCGCCTGTTGCTCGTGCACGGCCACTGGTCATACTACCGCAACAGCACCATGATCCTCAACTTCTTTTACAAGCAGATCATCAGCATCGGCTACCTCTTCTGGTTCCAGATCGTGCGTATGCTGCCTGCCGCTCGCCTGCTGTCCGCGCACTGACACGTGATCCGCCCCCGCAGTACTGCGCCTGGTCCACCACCCAGGCCATCGACTACGTCTACCTGCTCTTCTGGAACGCATTCTGGACCGTGGCGCTCGTCATTGCCATCGGCATCTTCGACCGGCCCATCTCGGACCGCGTGCTGATGGAGGTGCCCGAGCTGTACCGGCGCTCGCGCGAGGGCCGCTACTTCGGCCTGCGCCCCTTCCTCTGGTTCATGCTCGACGGCCTCTACCAGGCGACGGTGCTATACTTCTTCCTCTGCTACACGTACGACACGACGACGGCGCGCAGCGACGGCTACGACATTCAGGTGAGCCGCCGCGCGCGGGGCGGACGGAAGCGATGCTGACACCGTGCGCAGCTGTACGAGTGGACAACGACGATGGCCATCGCCTCGGTCATGGCGGCGAACCTGTGGACCGCCATGTGGGCGAACGCCTGGACGTGGTGGCTCTTCGCCGGGTTCTGGCTCGGACCGGTGCTCATCTTCGTCTTTGCGCCGATCTACGCGGCCTTTAGCCCCAACACGATCTGGACCTACGTGAGTGATGCCTGCGGCGAGGTGTGCCCTGCGCCTGCTGACGGCCTTGCTTGCAGTCGTACGGCAACAACAGCTTCCTCTATCCCTCGGCCGCGTTCTGGTTCGGCGGCATTCTGTGCGTCTGGCTGTGCGTCGCCCCGCGGCTGCTGCTGCGGCATGTGCGCGAGACGTACTACCCGCGCGACCTCAACATCCTGCGCTGGGTCGACAAGCAAGATCCGCACCACGACTACATCCACGACCCCGCCATGCCCGCCGCGCGTGCGGCGCGCGAGTACGGCGTGGCGCTGCCGGCAGCGGCACACCACGGCGACGAGGCGATGCGCTCGCAGACACGCAGCTCCGATGGCCACGCCCTCATGCCGCCGGACCGCGAGTCCGCCTTCGCGATGCATGCTCTGCAGCCGACGGCCAGCCGTGCGAGCAGCACGCAGCACGACATGCTCACGGGCGAGTCGCGCCCCGTGCGCGGCTACAGCTTTGCGGGCGAGGACGAGTCGGCGAACCAGGCACGCCGCTCGCGGCGGCGTCTCTCGCTCAAGCAGCGCCTCATGCCCGCCTCGATGCTGCGCCGCGCCGAGCAAAAGCGCATGAGCACCATAGCCGCGCGCGAGGAGGAGGCCGAGGCCGACGAGGCCGACGAGGCGCGCCGCCGCAACAGCGTCCTGGCCGGGCCCGGCGTCGAGGAGGACGATGATGACGACGACGAAGAGCGCGAGCGCGCCGCCCAGCAGCCGGCTCGGTAGTGCTCGCCGTCGTCTCCCTGCCTCCCGTAGATAGTCTCCTTTCCTGCTTCGCGCGAGCGTCTCCTCGGCATTTACCCCCGCGCGCATGCCCCATCCACTCTCTTTATAATCTCTTCGACTTCTCCCGCCGCTCTCCCTCGCTGTGCATATTTCCGAGAGCTCTTCGCCCCGCAATGCGCATGATGAATCTTGAACCCAGTGTGCATTCAGTCAGAGTGCTCGAAGGCCTCGAGGCTGAACGAGGGCGCCTTGCGCAGTGCATCCACGCCGCTGCAGTCGGCCGCCTGCACGCAGAAGCTGCCGCCGGCGCTCAGCGCCGTCTGTGCGCCGGCAGCGACGTCGGGATAGGGACACCGGATCTGGGGCACAGTGAGCAGCGCAGCATGCTGTGCCTGGCGCGTCTCTACGCACCTGCTGCGGGAAGGGACACGGACACTCGGCCGGCCGGCCGACGCAGGCCAGCGTGTCCGGGCATAGGTAGCGGCCACATTGCGCTGCGCGCAGTGGTGTGAGCGTGCGGCGACAGAAGGCGAACGGTAGCAGCAGCTCCAGCGATGAGCACGCCTCGCAACCCTGGCCGACGCCGCCCTCGTCGCACTCACCGGCCTGCACGCGTGCATGGAACCAGCTGGCGTCGCCGGCGGGCGGCGCCTCCTGCTCCTGCTGCGCGGCGCCGTGCTGGAAGAAGTGCTGGAAGAAGTCGGCGCGCGCCGTCTGCAGCAGGCAGACGGCGACGAGCAGCAGCAGCAAGCCGAGATGCATGGCGGGCGCGAGGCGAGGAGGTGGCGGCCGGGAAGGAGAAGCTGCGACGCGCATCTCAAGCCGCCTCCACGTCACGCGGAGCGAGGCGGATAAACCGGCGAGGCGGGCGAGTCATGCCCAGTGCAGCTGCCCGCCGCGATGCGAGCCTTCGCTCAGCCCCACCACACCACACACAAGAGACCATGCCTGCGCCGCAACACATCGTCATCCTCGGCGGCGGCGTCATCGGCCTCAGCGCCGGCATTGCGCTGCTCGACCGCGCCGACGGGCCGCGCGACGCCGTCACCCTCATCGCCGCCGAGCTGCCGGCAGACGGCACACACGCCAGCGGCAGCGCTGTGGCCGCCGCACCGGCGCACTACGCCTCGGCATGGGCCGGCGCGCACCACGTCTCGGACGCGCGCGAGCAGCGCACACGCAGCTGGGACCAGACGTCGCTCGCGGTCATGGCACAGCTGGCCGAGCGCGGCAGCGACAAGTCCGGCAGAGGCGAGGGCGCCAGCGGCCTCTTCTGGACGGCGCAGCGGGAGCTGTGGCGCGCACCTGAAGACATTGAGAAGCTCGTGGGCTGGTACCCAGATGTGAGTGGGTGCTCGACTCACGCGCGACGGAGTGGGCGCGAGCTGGAGACGCAGCGCTTGGAGCTGCGGTCGCTGACCACGCGGCAACTCAGTACAAGCCTCTGCCTTCCGCCTCGCTGCCCGCCGGCATCGCTTGCGGTGCGACGTTCTCGACGCTCTCCATCGTGGTGCCGGAGTACCTACCATGGCTGCAGGCGCGCTTCCTGGCGCTCGGCGGCCGACTCATTCACGCCAAGGTCAACTCGCTCTCCGACGCCCTTTCTCTTGCTGCCTCGCCCACTGCGCCAGCGCGTGGAGCACCGCCGCCCACTACGCCACCGAGCGCTCTCATTGTATCCCCTGGCCTCGGCGCCCGCACACTTGGCGGCGTGCGTGATCAGGGCGTGCACCCAGTGCGCGGCCAGACATTGCTCGTCGAGGCACCGTGGCTTGAAGAGGCGCGCAAAGGACAAAAGCACTGCGCCGAGGGCCTGAGCGTTGTCCGAGCAGAAGGATGGCGGGATACGTATGTGATCCCGCGCGGCGAGGGACGCTTCATAGTCGGCGGCACGCGACTCGTGAACGACGAGTGAGTAGCGCAGCGGCTGCGCGTCGCAATGCACCCTGCTGACTGAGGTGCTGTACAGCGACGCAGCACCGCGTGCCGAGACCACCGCCGAGATCCTCAAGCGCGTGCTGCCGTTCGTGCCCGAGCTGGCCGACCCCTCACGGCGCACGCTGCTCACCACGCCCTCGCCTTCCGACGTGCGGGTGCTGGCGACCAACGTCGGCCTGCGCCCCGCTCGGCAAGGCGGCGCACGCGTGGAGCGCATGTGCAGCTCCGCAGCTGGCGTGCCGAGCAATGTGCCTGTCCTGGCTTGCTATGGCTTTGGCGGCGTCGGGTACCAGGCGAGCTGGGGCGCGGTGTTCGAGGCGCGTGATGTGAGTGCCTGCCGCGAACAAGCTGTGTGACGAGCCAAGGCTGACTGGTCGGACGCAGCTGCTAGACGATGCTCTTGAACGCCCGCGCCTGCCACAAGGCTCTACACTCGCAAGCTTGGCCTCGCGCTCGGCAGCTCCAGCGGCGCGGCTATGACCAGGTCAGGTCAACCATGAATGCATCGGCATGCGGATTGGGCCTGCGAGTAGCCCACGGTCTGAGTTGCTGTTGTGTGGCTATGGCAAGCACAGCAGAGAGATGCCAGTCACGAGACGGAGGAGCAGGCTGGACCAGGCGCTCTCCAGCACAGCACAGCCTCGTCTGGCTCGGGCGTTCACACGCCTGCACGGCGTCGCGCTCGGGCAAACAGCGCAGAGAGGACCTCGGATCGGCAGGCACACCCTCCTCGCTGACGGCGTCCGCTTCGTGGTGGCCTCGCTTCGCTGCTCCAGCGTCAGCTCAAACAGCGAGCCAGCACAGCCTCTTGGTCAGGCCAGACGCCCCAAGAGGCCGCACGAGGCACAGGAGTGCAGCTTGGCGCGCTGCCGTTGGGAGCACAGGGGTTGTGGCGCGCGCCGTCTCGGTCGCTCTGCTGCCGTCTCCTTTTCGCGCCTCGGACGCCGACGCCTGGCACGACCCACGAGCTCAGCGCTGCCGATCTGCGGCTGCATCCACCCTGCGACGCTGCTCATGGCGCATGCAGCGGCGTGCAGAGGCGTGGCTCGCATGCGCTTGAGAAGGAGCGGCGCAGCTGCGAGGCAGCCAAGCTCCGTCGCTGCGCTCTCTGCGCAATTTCCTGCGCTGCGCCGTCCAGGCCCGTCAGGGTGCAAGGCGGCGTGGCGCGACAGCGCTCAGGCGGCCGTCAGCGCGCGCTTGCGCCGCGGTGTCTGCCCCTGTGCTGTGCCGAGGCGCGGCGCGGCAGGGCGCGAGTGTTTGGGCGCCGCGTCGTTCGATGGCGCGCGCGGCGGCGCGGCGCTGTGCCGTCACCACGAGCAAGCCGAAGGCTCGCGGCGTGCCTGCGCTCGCCTGCCGCTCTGCCGCACGCGCGCATCCGAGGCTCTGAAGTGAGCTCCGCGACGCAGCAGCCGCCGCGGCGCTCGGCGCCGCATGCGCTGCTCCTTCCTCGTCGTCGCTGCCAGCCGGCCCGTCTTCACGACCACACCTCCACGCCGCACGCTTCTCCTCGTCGAGCTTCTGGCAGCCACCTGCGCTGCGAGCCTCTTCCCTCGCACTCTCTGCGCGTGGACGCTTGCTGCCCGCCGCTCGCCCTGCTGCCCCTGACGACGCGCGACGCTCCTGCACGACCTGCCACGCCGGCATCCGCCGCTCCTGCCTCCTCACGACCTCCGCTCGCCCGTGCGGCCCCCTCTGCCCAGCATGGCCGCCGACGCATCGGCGCCGCCCGCCTTTGCCTTCCACGACCGCTTCGCCGCCGCGAGCCCCACCAAGCCGGCAGCGTCGAGCGCCGCCGCGGGCAGCAGCAGCCTGGCCGCCTCGTCGAGCGCGCCGACGCTCGACTTTGACTTTGGCGACTTTACCAACTTCGACTCGAGCGCCGCCTTCCCGGCCTTCTCCGTCGCGCCGGCGCTCGCCAGCTCCAAGGCCTACGCTGCTCCGCCGCCGCCGTCGCAGCCGCAGCCAAGCCCAAGCGTCGCCGCACTCGAGGCGGCCGTGGCTGACGCCGAGGAGCAGGAGCCCGACGACGGCGCCGCAGCTGCTGCTGCTGACGCTGAGCGTGCCTCGCGCGACGCCGAGCAGGTCCGACAACGCGCCGCCGCCGCACAAGCAGCGCAGGCGGCGCAGCGTGCGCCCGTCGTGCCGCAGCAGCAGCCACAGCAGGCGCCGCAGCAGCCAGCAGCGGCGCCGTCGAGCAGCACCGACGACCCATTCAGCAGCGCCAACATGTATGCGTCTCCGCCGCGCAAGTCGGCACGGCCAGCACCGCCCAGCGGGCCCAGCGGCTACAACAACGGCAGCCCCGGCGCCGGCCCGCTGCCCCAGCCGCCACGCCTGAACACGGCCGAGAGCCACAGCAGCGCGTCGATGTACTCGTCTGACCCCGCGGCTCCGCCAGCTGCGGCGCTGGAGCGCATGTCCATCTCCAGCGCCCGGCCCGCTCCGCCGCAGCCGCAGCCGCAGCCGCAGCGACGAGAGCCGCGGCCCGAGCAGGAAGAGCGCGCGCGGCCCTCGTCCTTCTTTGGTATGGAGCAGCCGACGGCGAGCGTCGACGCGGCAGGCTTCCGACAGCCGCTGTCTCCGGGCGTGCTCGACGCTGCGCGCCCGGACCAGGCGCGCGGCGATGCCGAGAGCGCCATGTCGCGCAGCCGCCCGTCGTCCTTCTTTGGCGTCGAGGCGCCGGCCGGCTCCAGCCGCCCTGGCGCAGCAGCCGAGCAGAACGGCGCGCAGTCGCAGGCTGCGCGCATCGCGGCCTACCACCGCGGCGAGGCGGAGCGCTCCGCCGCTGCAGGCAACGGCAGCGCTGCCGGACACGGACCGGCGCCGTCGGGCAACTACTCGACGCTCGCCGGCGGCACGGGCAACGGGCCCATGCCCGGCCCGCCATCCGGGCGGCCTGCCAGCATTGCTCCGACGCTCAACAGCGGCGCGCTGCTGGACCACTCGCACCTGCGCCCCGGCCAGCAGGCGGCGCTGCTCTCGCACAACAAGACGCTCGAGCTGTACCGCCAGAACGCCAAGAAGACCAACGACCCGAACCTCATCTACGAGCTGGCCGTGTTCATGATCGACGCGTCCAAGACCATGGGCGGCAACGACGCCGCGTCGGGCGGTTCGGGCGGCTCAGGCTCCGGCTCTGGCGGCGCCGACGGCGCTCCGGGCAAGGAAGAGTCGGCGCGCGACGAGCTGGTGCGCGAGGCCGTCGGCCTGCTGAAGAAGATTGCCGAGCGGGGCCACCCGGACGCGCAGTACTTCCTCGCCGACTGCTACGCCAACGGCATCGGCAGCCCCAAGGGCAAGCAGGACTTCGACCACGCCTACCCGCTCTTCGTGCTCGCCGCCAAGCACGGCCACGCCGACGCCGCGTACCGCGCCGGCACGTGCTACGAGAAGGGCTGGGGATGCCGCAAGGACGCGGGCAAGGCGCTGCAGTTCTATCGCAAGGCGGCGGCGCAGAGCCACCCGGGCGCCATGTACCGCCTCGCCACGGCCGAGCTCAACGGCGAGCTGGGCCTCAAGAAGTCGGCGCGCGAGGGCGTCAAGTGGCTGAAGCGCTCCGCCGAGGCCTCGACGCCCGAGTTCCCACACGCGCTCCACGAGCTGGCGCTGCTGCACGAGCGCGGCATCGACAACATCGTCTTTGTCGACCCGGAGTACGCCTGCGAGCTGCTGGCGCAGGCCGGCGAGATGGGCTACGCGCCCAGCGCGTACAAGCTCGGCGTCAACTACGAGTACGGGCGCATGGGCTGCCCGCAGGACGCCGGCCTCAGCATCCACATGTACAACATTGGTGAGTGCAGCGTGCGGCGCGTGAGTCGCAGGTTGCTGATGCCGCGTCTCCCGCAGCTGCGCAACAAAACCACCGCGAGGCGTGCTTCGCGCTCACGGCGTGGTACCTCGTCGGCGCGCCCGGCATCCTGCCGCAGAGCGACACTGAGGCGTACCTCTGGGCCAAGAAGGCCGCCGAGCAGGGCCTGGCCAAGGCCGAGTACGCCGTCGGCTACTTCACCGAGGTGAGCATGTGTGATGCGCGCAGACGAGCACACGTGCTGACCACTCCGTCGCGCGCAGATGGGCATCGGCACAGTCAAGGACGTGCGCGAGGCGCGCGCCTGGTACCGCGCTGCCGCCGAGCACGGCGACAAGCGCGCCAACCAGCGTCTCGCCGCACTCGGAGCGCAGGGCAACCCGACGCTGGCGGGCATCGGCGCCACGCCCGCCTCGCTGCTCGTCAACGGCGGCGCACCGGGCCCGCACATGGCGCAGGCCGCGCTGGCGGCACAGACGGGCGGCGCGTCGAACGCCTTTGCCGCGCAGCCGCCCAACGCGCCCTTCCCGGGTCAGATGGGCGACGGCGCGGCCTCGCAGATGCCTGGTGGCCCTGGCGGCTCGTACCCGACGCCCATGGCCATGCGCACGGCACAGACTGCGGCGCGCCAGAGCGCTTACGAGCACAACGTCGCCGCCGTGCAGGCCCAGCAGCACGCGCAGCAGCAGCAGCAACAGCGCGGCCCGCCGCGTGGCGACCCGAGGCTCTCGCAGCAGCCGCAGCAGATGCGGCCGCCATCGATGCAGCCGCCGCCGCAGATGCGTCCGCCGTCGACTCAGCCGCCGCCGCACATGCGTCCGCCGTCAACCCAGGCGCCGCCGCACATGCGTCCGCCGTCGATGCAGCCGCCGCCGCACGCGCCTGCGCCGTACGCCGCCGGGCCCATGTCGCCCGGGCGTGGCGGCCCGCCGCCGCAGCAGGCCTACCCGTCCTACCCCTCGTCGCCCATCGGCCCGCCTGGCGCAGCAGCAGCAGGAGCACCCGCCGCGGCGCCGCCGGTGCCCGACAAGAAGAAGGGCTGGTTCGGCCGCGCATGAACGCTGAGCCTCGACGACGCACGCCTGTCCCGGACATTTCTCCTCATCTCTCTCCTCGCACATCTCACCCACTGATGCCGCACTCTGCGCTCGGCAGGTGCCCATCTCGCCCACCTTGCATCTCCCCTTCCCATCGTACATCGACTCAGTCCCCCGCGCGTCCCTTGCGGCCCGCCGAGCGCGCGCCGGACAGGCATCGGCGGCGCCGCTGTGCACCCACCTCGCTCGCGCGTGTGTCTCTCTTCCCCTCCCTAGAGCAATGATCATTCATGGCACCTGCCGCTGCGCTGCACAGTATCGACTTCTTCACCTGCCTCTGCCCGCGACCTGTCGCCTGTGAGGCTGTGGGCCAGCTAGCTGCCTCCTCGGCTTGAAGTTGCTGCAGCTCAAGGTCAGGGGCGTCGCTCGCGCGCACGGCCGCCGCGCGTGCCGCTCCACAAGCGGAAGGCGCGCGGCTAGCAGCTTGCTTCCGCTCCCCATCCTCTCTTCTCGCGGACCGCAGCGCAGTCCCGGTCTGCACGAGCATCACCTGCGCCCTGTCTCTGCGTGGCATTGCGCTCTGCGTCAGGCCCTCTCGGACTGGCACACAGTCCGCCGTCGCTGTCGCACTCGGCAGCGAGACAGGAGCAGCACGATGGCCTCCTCCTCCTCCGCCGCGCCGAGCGGCTCCGCAGCGCCCGCTGCCTCGGCCACAGACGCCGCCGGCTTCTCGGCTGCCGACTTCTTTGACACGCAGACGCCGCCGCCCACGCTTGCCGAGCATGCGGCCGCCGTGCGCGAGTTCGTCGAGAGGCACCGCGGCAAGAGACGCGTGGTGCTTGTCACTGTGAGTGCGAGGGCAGATGGGAACAGCGCTGTGCCGTGTTCGCTGGGACTGGCGGCACGCTGTGACATGTCAGAAGCGGCTGGGCGTCTCGAGTCGAGCCTGGCGACAGCTCTGGCCTCCATGTCTGCGACGATGCACTGACACGATGCACATCTTAGAGCGGAGGCACGACGGTTCCGCTGGAGCAGAACACGTGAGTATGCGGTCCATGTGGCAGCAGGGTCGCTGGTGGACGTAGGCTGGAGCGGGAGGCCAGCCGACAACTAGCGAGACGCACCTATGCTTCACTTAGCGTGCTCGGTCTGTGCTGACACTGCCTCAGTGTCCGCTTCCTCGACAACTTCTCCGCCGGCACGCGAGGCGCGACGTCCGCCGAGTACTTTCTCTCGTCGGGCTACGCCGTGATCTTCATGCACCGGCAACACTCGCTCTCGCCGTACACGCGGCACTACAGCCACACGACGAACCCATTCCTCGACCTGCTCGCCGAGCCGCCGCCGGTGTCGTCCTCGCTGGCGTTCGCGCTGCGATCCAGACTCGACTCATCTAACGATGAGAGCGGCACTGCCACGCCTGGCGCCTCGATGGATGCAATCCGGGTGCGGGCCAAGTACACTGAGCAGCTCCTGCCCGTGCTGCGTGCCTACCACAAGGCCCAGCGCGCTCAGACGCTGCTGCGCATTCCGTTCGTCACCGTCTCGGACTACCTCTTCCTGCTGCGAGACGTCAGCAGGGAGATGCAGCTGCTGGGCAGAGATGGGCTGTACTACCTCGCGGCGGCAGTCAGCGACTTCTTTGTGCCGAGGACCAAGACGGTAAGTGCAGGCAAAGAGGGCCCGTGGAACGAATTGGGCCATAGAGAGAGCAAACGAGCCGGCTGCGTGCAATGCCATCGAAGCGAACGACTCGCGCAGTGGACTAAGGCGGCAGCCGCTGACACCTCTCTATGCGCTCAGCCGCAGCACAAGATTCAGTCTGGCAAGGGCTCGCTCATGATCGAAATGGACCAGGTGCCGAAAGTGCTCAAACCGATGGTGGAGCAGTGGGCGCCGGAGGGCTTCGTCGTCAGCTTCAAGGTGAGCCGTCCTCCGAGCGTGCTTGGCTGTCGCGCGTTGCTCACCCTCATCTGCGACGACAGCTCGAGACGGATCCGGATCTGCTCATTCCCAAGGCGCAGGCGGCGCTCGAGCGCTACGGCCACCAAGTCGTCATCGGCAACGACCTGGCGCTGCGCAAGCAGGAGGTCGTCTTTGTCGAGCCGGCACGCGCCGGCAGCGCAGGAGAGCGCGCATACACGCACCAGTGGCTGCGCCTCTCCGAGCTCTACCCGAACGGCACGCACACGGGCGGCAAGGGCAAGGGCGGCGAGGTCGAGATCGAGGAGGACATCGTCCGGGAGCTCAGCACACGGCATCAGCGCTGGATCGAGCAGGGCCAAAGGCAATGAAGCCGCGTGCAAGCCTAGGATGTCAGAAGAGTGTGAGATTGAGCGTGGCGACAGCAGGAGACGTATGAGATACAGGGACGAGCAAGAAGACACAGTGTGAGGTGCGAGAGGGAACAGAAAGAGACGAGACGGCGCGCTACGTCTTGAGGAAACGGTAGCGCACGCGGTCGGCGGCGACGAGGAAGACGGGCTGCTCGACGCTGGCAGCCTTGGCGTCGCGTGCATTGATCTGCTGGCCGACGGCGTGCGCCAGGCCACCGCCCTGCATCGCCTCGGGCAGCACGACGTAGCCGAGCGGGCCGCAGTCGCACTCGGCGCAGAGCAGGTACTTGACCTTGACGCTCAGCTCCGGCGCGTCGGTCTGCGCTGCGCGCTCAGACTGCTTCGGCTTGGCAGCCGCGGCCGCAGCGGCAGCGGCAGCGGTGGCTTCTTCTGCAGCAGCGCGCTTCTTCTCTGCGCTCCAGAAGATGCTAGGCCGGCGCACGGGCTTGCTTTTCCGCTTTGCGCCGCCTTCCTCGTCGACGGAGGCGAGCGGCGGCGAGGCCACGGGCAGAGGCGGCGGCACCCACGTGTCGTCCTTGGAGAAGCCAATGTTGTCGAAGGAGAGCGGCGACGAGACGCTCCAGAAGCCGCGCACCGGCGTGCGCGTCTGGCCCACGCCGCTCTGCTCGCCAAAGGACGGCACGGCGGAGCGGATGCGCGAGAGTGCCGAAGGCGGCGGCGGTGGTGGCAGCGGAGCCGTCGGCGGCGCCGGCGAGTTGGGCAGCGAGAGCGTCGGCGACGAAAGCTGTACGAATGCGGCTAGATGAGCACACTGCATTGCGCCTCTGCGCACTCAAACTCACCGGTCCAGTCTCGGCGATCTCCCACTCGGCCATGCCTCTGCCCATCAACTTGCAGCCGCACTCCTCGCGCGGGCAGTATAGCTCCGCGATATTTGTGCCCTTCTCACGATTGACGAGACGAGCCTCAAGCGCGTGGAACGCGTCCTCGACGGCCGTCTTGGCCGCCAGCGCCTGTCCGAGCACGCTCGAGTAGGCCGTGCCGGGATTGCGCGGGCCTGACGGCGGCGACGAAGAGGACTGGCCCTTGAGCGCGGCCAAGAGCTTCTCCTGCGTCATGCCTGCCGGCAGACTGCCGTTGGCAGACGTCGGCGGGGCGGCTGCGGCAGACGGAGCGGCACTGCTGGGTGTGGCGCTGGGCGTCGGAGAAGTGCGCGTCGGAGAGGCGCCTGCGGCTGCAGTGCCCCTTTCGGTGGCGGGGCTGGATGGCGCTGCGCTACCTACTGCCGGGCTGGAGGCACCGGAGCTGAACGAGCTAGGGCTCGGCAGCGGCTCTGCGGCAGCTTGCGCGCTCGAGCTCTCGCTGTCCGAGGCGCTCTTGCTCTCGACGCTCTTGACGCTCTTGCCGTCCGCCGACGCATCCTCGACGATCTTCTTGCGCATCTCGAACCAGCCGCCCGTGCCCCACTGCACATGGCTGACGCCAATCTTGCGCCAGCCGAACTTCTCCCACATCGGCGTCACGTCGTCGTGCGCCAGCAGCGCCACACACTCGTAGCCGCGACGCACGTTCTCGGCGCGCCGCAGCCGCCGCATGTACTCCTCAACGAGCATGCGTGCCATGCCTCGCCCGCGGTACCCCGGATGCACACAGATCGAGTGCAGGCACACCAGCCAGGCGTCCTCGTCGCCGCTGTGCACCGACATGCTGCGCGCGGTGAGTGCAGAGGCGGCAGTGGAGCACATGTAGCCGATAAGCTGCCGCGGCGCATTGGCGCTGATCGAGAGCGGGCCGGCGAGCTTCGGCGGCGGAGCGGGCAGGAAGCAGCCCAGGAAGAGATGCGGCGCGTGCTTTTGCCGGTAGCTGTGGGATGCAGGCGTCAGCACACGGCTCAGAGACTCTTGCTAGGGCAGCGCGATAGCAAGTCGCAGCTTCAGGGCCCAGCGCCATCGCGAGATGCAAATTCTGCGCAGCAGGCTCTGAGAGGATCCGCCAGATCGACGCAAGAAGAGACATGCGCGGCAAGCTAATCGAGCGCTGTGCAAGCATCGGACAGCGCGCGAGGCCGCGACACAAGCGCGCAGTCGCTGCGGATGGTGCGCACAGGCACAAGCAAGGGCACACTCATCTACGCTGAGTGGATGCTGCTGCTACAGTCGCCGCTACGGCAGCCTCATATCTCTCCACAATGCCGCGCTCGTTCAGCCACTCACCGCAGCTTCTCGAGACTGGCCGCGTCCTCGCCGTACGCCTCCTTCTCCATCCTCGCCGCGTTGCCCACATCCTCGGGGCGCAGCAGATCGAACGTCATGCCCGCCGGAATCTTGCCGTTTGCGCTGCGCTCCGTCGTGGCGCCCAGCGAGAGCGACGCGATCTGCGCCAGGCCCGGCGACGTCTCGCCATCGCTCGGCGGCGAGGCGCTCATGGTGCGCGCCACGCCGCCGCGCGAGGCGGAGCCGCGCGGCACTGCTGCTGCGGATCCGGCGCTGGCAGGCGAGAGCGGCGGCGAGCTGCGCTCCAGCTCCTGCGGCTCCGACGGCGGCGTGCGCGACTGGCGGCTCGGCGGCTGCGACGAGCTTGCGCCGCTGGTGCTGCGGCTGCCGGCGGCGTAGCTGGTGCTGCGTGCGTGCGCCGACGTCGGCGTGTTGCGCCCGCTCGTGTTCTCCTCGCTGCCGCCGGTGTTGCGGCCGCCGGCACTGCCGGAGCGCGGCGTGTGGTGGCGCCGCTCGCTCCACGCCGACGTGCCGCTGCTGCTGCTGCTGCCGTTGCCGCCCGAGGCGTGGCCGGCGGTGAAGCTGAGCGAGCTGCTGCTGCTGCCGCTGCTGCCGGGCGCCGGGCCCGCGCCGCCGCCGTGGCGCGAGAGGGAGCGCGAGGGCGGCGGGAAGAAGGTGAGCGGGTTCATCGCAGGGGCCGTGGATGTGCGATGTGGTGGTGTGGAGAGAGGCGATGCGCACGACTGGCGAGGAGAGAGTGCGGCAGATGCGAGGAGCGGCTCGGCTTTCTCTCGCTCGCCCTCCGTGTGCCCGCCGCTCGGCAGCGCTCGGCATCGCGCCCGTCGTCGCGCGCGCGCGCGGCCGCAGCGCCGCCCTGATGGCCGCGCGAACCTCGCCCGCTGCCCCGGCCGTACCTTGCTGCGCCCGCGCGCTCGCTGCTCTCCTGCCTCGCTCCCGAGCTCTGATTGCGCACGCGGTGCGCAGACGCCATCAAGGCACGCCGCCCGCCGGCCCCGCTGCGCTAGGCTGCTACGCCGCCGCGATGACGCTTGCCCCACCATCGCGCTCGCACGAGAGCGAGCGAGGAGAGACCGCCGTGCTCGTCACCTCACACGCACGCAGCACCTCGCCGTTCTCCCCCGACTCAGGCACGCGGCCAAGGCTAGCCCGTCACGTCAAAGTGCGCTCCTCTGATGCACCTGCTGCTTCGGCTCAACCACCGCAAGCTCCTCTGATGGCGGGCGAGGAGGAGGGGCGCGACGGAGGAGGAGGCGGGCCGCCGCTCTTCGATTAGCCGCCGGGCCCGCGCAAGAGAGCCAAGAAGCGGCGCCCCACAGCTCCGCCCGATCCGTCCCGCTCGCTGCGGCAGCACACACACGGCCATCTCCCACGCCTTGTTCGCTGTGCACGCTCCATCGCCCATGCTCGAGCCTACGCCGCAGCACGCCGAGCGTTGCAGGAGAGCTGGCTGCAGCGCGCGGCGAGGCTCGCAGCCGCCGCCGCCGCGCGCGCGCGCCGCTTTATCCTGGCGCGGCGCCCGAGCTTGCGCCGAGCGCCGCCGCACTCGAGATCGCGATGGTCTGCTCGCCTCCTAGGCGGGAACGAGCGAGGCGGTGAGCAGGCCTGACCGCTGCCCAGCCTCGCAGCGAGAGTCACAGCAGGAGGCTGCATGCTGTCAGAGCGAGCCAGCGCTGCGGACCGGGCTTTGTTGCTGCTGACGGCTGCCCCTGCCGCTCTGCACTGCGCGTGCCCGGGCGGGCGGAGTGTGGGGTGGCAGCCGTGCCAAGCCGGGCTGCACCCTGCGCCGCCCTTCTTCGATGCTCGTCGCTCCCGGCATCCGGGACGGTGCGGGGCCCCAGCTGGCCTCAGCCGCTCAGCGTACAGAGCGGCATCAGCGTCGGAACACGGCACGAGCACAACATCGAAGGGCTGCGCGCTGGCGGCCCCCAACCTTCCGCTTGGCGCGATCGGCCGGCAGCGACGCGCAGCTATATCAGGCATCCGGAGATCTCTGCCCTCCGTCGCGGCCAACGAGACCAGCCCGCATTGCACGCAGTCATCGCAGACGTGGAGCTGAGCAACTGCTCGTCGCAGTCGACCTCCTGCTGCTGGGCTCCACACGTGGTCACGCAGCAGGGCCAGAGCACGTCGACGAGCCTGCTGTCCGTCGCGCCCTGACGGCAGCCACGTCACGCGACCACAGCCAGAGCGCTCCTGCAGAGCCAGGCTTCTCCGTGCGTCGCCGTTCGGGCATCCACGAAGCTCGCTCGACGCCTCCAACATGGTCCCAGGACACGCATTGCTGCATTGCCATGCGCCTCCCTGGCCGCGTCTCATTTCTGCCTGTTCATCGAGCGTTCCTTGAACACTGAGAACTCGTCCTGTCGCGCGCAGAGGCAGTCAGCAGACGCAGGGCCTTCGCAGCCATTCTGTGCGCGCCGCGTGCGACTCACGAGCAGCATCTTTGGGCGGAAGGGCCACTTGTCGTAGGCCTTGGACAGCGCCACCCACTGCTTGATCGTCAGGCTCCACACGGGCGTGTCGGGGTTGATGGCCTCGTCCTGCCGGTCCTGCATGTCCGGGTGGTCCGGATGCAGCTTCCGCAGCACGTTGATCGCACCGGGCGCCAGGTGCCTGATGTGTCGTCGGGTGAGCATGCCGCACGAGAGACTAGAGCTGCCAGACAGCCAACACTCACTCCATGGAGATGCGGATCGGCTGGCTGCGCAGCACAAAGGTGTTGCGCACCATATGCTCAAACGCCTCCATCTCGCGCGTCACGAGCAGCGGCTGCGCCTTGGGCTCCACGACGATCAGGCTTTTCCGGAGACGGTAGTCGGCGCGGTGCTGGCGCGACTCGGCCGCGCGGTCACGCTCCAGACTGTCCACCTTCTCCGCGCTGAGGAGCTCCTTGCTGAGCGGGCACGGATAGATGTGCGAGGCCAGCGGCGTCAGCTCCGAGGGCTCGACCGCTTCTCGTACGTCCGTCAGCGTCTGCGTCGTCACGCCCAGCTTGTGCCGATGCTTCGTGCCAGGCTGCGCCAATGCGCGCTGGCAGAGAAGCGCCGTCAGCACGCGAGCGACCTTCTCGCACTCGCTTGGCGCATACTCACAAGCGCCAGCGCCTCGGAGCACAGCACGACCATCTTGACGCGCCCGTACTGGAAGAGCCAGCCGCGCGACGCGACGGCGGCGACGAGCTGCGCATAGAGCTGCTCGCCGTGCACGGAGTTGGGCAGGTGGCAGAGGAAGATGATCGACGACGGCTCTGCGGGCAGCGCACACGAGCGGTCAGCGCGGCGGCAGCAGCGCAGCTGCGCAGACATCGACGGCACCTACTTTGCCAGTCGGGCGCATCGTGGCTGCGTGGGCTCACGGGACCCATGACGAAGCCGCCATCCTGGACGGCCGCGGGGTCCTGCAGATGATCGAAGGCGCCGGCACGCCGCATTCTTTCGTACGTGGTCCAGCGGTAGGCGTTGCCCTTCTCGATGTACAGCCGATCCCCCGGCAGGCCGCGCGACAGCGTCTCGTCAGTTTTGAGGCGCTGCGGAAAGAGGTGAGATGTCGTGGGCGGCAGCGGACGACCGAGGCACATACCTCGAGGAAGGAAAGCATCGAGGGGTTGTCCTCCATCGCCAGCACCTTGTCCACCGCCGGATGGTCGAGCAGCAGGCGTGTCACCGAGCCGACGCCTGCCAAGATCTGTCAGTGATGCGCGCAGCAGCCGCAGTGCGCCCTTGCCACACACCTGCATACGCCTCCACCACGGTGACGCCCTGCTTGCCGTCCAGGTCCATCTCCTCGACGATGCGCTCGGCCAGCGAGCGGCTGCGCACAAAGTAGCGCCCCTTGCCAAGGTAGCCGAGGATCTTGGGCTCGAGCTCGTGGCGCCACTGGTCCAAGGGAGGCATGTGCTCCGGGAAGTTGTCGTACGGATCGGCGTGCAGCACGGGCCCAAGCTCCGGCGGCGGCGGCGGCGGCTGCCGCGGCAGCCGCCGCACCCGCGTCGCCGACGCGCTGATGCGTCCCGTCATCGAATGGCGGTACAGGTCTGGCGGCATGGAGCGGTTGTTGGCGTCGAAGTACTGCAACACCTCGACGATGCGCTCCGGCTCATAGCCGCCGCGCTGCAGCTCCCGGAAGATGCTCATGGGCACCCTGCGGAACTGCTTAACCCTGGGCACGCCCAGCTCGCGCAGCGCCTGGGCCTCGCCGGGCGAGACGCGGTCTATTGGCTCAGTGTCACCAGAATCCTCGTGCTCTTTGCGGCGCTGCTCGCGCAGCTGCTCGAAGTGGTGCAGGGCGAAGGTCCAGTGCGGGTGCTTCTCGAAGGCGGCGCGGGCGCCGGCAATGTCTTCCAGCGAGCCCTCCAGCGCTGCCGCATTCGCCGCATTCTTGCGCGCGCGCTCGCCAGGTGGGCGCCCACGCTTGGGCTTCGGCTCCGCCTCGGCAGCGGCATCGGTGCCTGTGGCGGGAGCGACGGGCTCGGCTACGGGCGCCGCAGCGACTGCCGGCGCGGGTGCGGGTGCGGCGGCTGCTGGGGCCGAGCTGGAGCTGGCGCGCACCGCCGCCGCCGCCAGCACGACGCGCGGCCGCACCGCCTGGCGCGCCCATGCCGCAGCGGGCCGCAGCAGCGTGGCGTGCAGGGAGTGCACCATGGCGGGCGGTCGCGGGGTGCCAGGGTGTGCGGGAGTGTGGAGCGGAGCAGGGCTGGAGCGGACGGCGGCATACACCGCGTACGAAAGTCGCGGCCGGCGCACGCAGCTCGAGCTCGCCTCGGCGACACGCGGCCGAAGATCGCCGCCGCGGCCTGTCTGCGCAGCCTCCACAGCGCTGCGCCGCCGAGCGGAGCCTGAACGTGCGCACGGCGTGGGACCCGCTCCGGACAAGGGTCCGCGCCCTCGCCGCCGTCTGATCGGCGCACGCAGCAGCATCAAGAGATGCCTGTCCCTCGGCGTGCCAGCCGCAGGAGCTGCTCAGAGCAGGGAGCGCTGGCTGCCATTGCTGCGCTGGACGGGCAGCCGGAGATCGGGACACGCAGGCGCTCATGCAGGGGGACGGCGTGGCTGGGAGCGGCGAGGCGGGCGGCCGGCTGCTGCGCGCGCGTCGCGTCATCTGGGCTGCGCGGTGACTCGCGGCGTGCCTCGCCTTGCCCCGCGCTGCGCCGATGCGGTGCGGCAGCCGTGCGCGCGGCGGCGTGCGGGTCCCTCGCCCTCGCCTCGCCTCGCCTCGCCTCGCCGACGTGGAGCTCGCCCACTGCGGGCCCTTGCCTCACACCCTCATCTACTCTCACACACGCACACTCCAACACCAGCCAGCTCTCGCCTCTCTCTCTCGCTCTTTTCGCTCGTCATCACGCCCAGCCTCATACCTCCTGCGCCGCTCACACATACCCTTACCGCTCCCGCTCCCACGCGTCGTGCACGCGTCTCTTTCTCTTGTCTCGCTCGTCTCTCCGGTCGCTGCCCTCACTCTCTGCTCGTCTCTCTGTAGCATCTCGTCTCTCTTCTCGCCTTTGCCGCTTCCAGCGCACGCTCCACGCCGCGCACTCCGCTTCCATGCCCAGTCCGCCCGGCACCGCCTCGTCGACCGCCGCCGCCTCCTCCACCTCTCGCACCTCGAGCACGCGCCGCAGCAGCAGCACACGCGCGCCGCGCTCCTCGTCGCCCTCGCCGCTCTCCTCCTCCGTCTCTACCGGCGCAGCCGCCCCGGCCGCCGCGCCTGCGCCGGCACCACAGCCTGCCGTCTCGCGCCGCATCAGTGCCACGCCGCTGCGCGCACCGCGCCCGCTCGAGGCACTCAGCGATGCGCTGGCACATCTCGGCTCCAGCGCCTCGGCGCTGCTAGCACACCACGCCAGCGCCGCGCGCAGCCACGTCTCTGCCGCTGCCGGCGCTGCCACCGCCTCGTCGCCCGCGCCGCAGCCCGCCGAGCCGGCGCCTGCCGAGCTGCAGCTGCCCGATGCGGCGCAACGTGTGGCGTGGGCGACGTGGGAGCGCGTCTCGGACGCGCACGTCTTTCTGCTGCTCGGCTACGCCGCCGGAGGCCTGCAGATGTATGCGCTGCGCGACGATGTGCTGGAGGAGCGACTAGACATCCGAGGTGTCCTGCTGCCCAGCGAGGACGCCGCCGGAGCCGTGCTGGCCGCGCGCCTCAGCCACATTGGCGGGCAGCTCGTGCTGGCGTGCGCAGCCGAGCAGGGTATTACGCTCGCCGCGTATGATCTGGCCACGCATGCAGTGCCACGAGCAACGCTCGTGCGTAGCGCCTCACCTCCGACGACTGCGTCAGAAGTGCAGCTGCGTGTGTCGTCGAGCTATGTCGTGCTGGCGCACGCCGGCAAGCTGCACGTGCACTGCGCCAGCACGCTGGCAGCGCTGCGCATCATCGACGTGTCGAGCGGCAGCAGTACGCTGCCTGCATTCGACCTCTCCTCACGTATCCTCGCCTATGCCACGCCGACGCCGCCGCGCAGCGGCACTGGCGTGATCGCCTCGCCGCCGGGCCACAGCCTTTTGCGCAGCGCCACGTCGCCACGTTCTGCCTCGAGCAGCTCCTCGCATGCAGCCGCGGCGCTGGACGCCGGCGTACAGCTCTCTACGCATGCGTACAAGCTTGGAGGAGACGTGTTGGGCGCGGCCAAGACGTGGGGTAACGCGTACTGGACTTCGGCCGCGACAGCAGCAGCGACAGGCGGAGTGGCAGGGGGCGAAGCCAGCAGCCCGGCGAGGGCCGGCAGTCCCTTCTCGCGCTCTGCGCCGCAAGCTTCGCCGCGCGGCGGCTCGCCTTCGTCGCCGGCGCTGCTGCCTCGCTCAGAGGCGCCGCGTAGCAGCATCGTGGTGCTCGACCTGAAGCGCAACCGCACGCTGGCGCACTTGACGCCAGCGCATCGAGGCGCCGATGTTCGCCTCGTCAGCCTGTCGCCCAACGCGGAGATGCTCCTCACGGCCGATGAGAGAGGGCACGGAGCGCTGGTGTTTGAGCTGAGGCCGGGCGTGCTGGGCAGAGAGGGCGCCAGCTGGCTGCGCTACCGAGTGAGTCGTCGTTGACTCGTATCCTGCTCCGTTTGCGCAGTCTGCTAACGCGTGCTCGCGTGCTTAGCTCTTCCGCGGCCACACAACAGCCTCATTGATCGACGCAGCATGGAGCCGATCTGGCCTGCTCACGCTGCTATCAGCACGAGGCACGGCGCATGTCTTTGCCCTGCGCAATCCGCTCGTGGCGCCTTCGAATCCGGAGCCGCCGACGGAGCTGAGCGTGACGCTCAACGCCATCGCACGGACCAGGCGCGTTGCGGACCAGAATGCGCCAGCGGTGCCAGCAGCCGAGGGAGCGCAAGAAGAGGCGGTCGACGTGCCGCTGCCGGCCCTTGCGATGCTCGAGACGCCCATCCGCAATGCGGAGAATGCTGCTTCGACAGACGAAGCGGCAGGAGCAAGTGCAAAGACTGCAAGTCTGCAGCTGATGATCTTCGAAGGCCTCACGGCGGCCATTGCACTGCATCATGTCACGCTGGCACAAGAAGCGCTGCCTTCTGCGCCAACCATCAGCCCTAGCTCGAGCAGCTCCGGTCTGACGCAGATGATGCGTCGCGCGAGCGGCATGAGCCTGGCGATGTCGCCTGGCGCTCCTCCTCGTCGGCCTTCCTCCGCGACCCCAGCAACACCGGCGGCGCGTCTCGTGGCTTCGTGCACGCGTGCTGCCTGCTGGAACGAAGTCGCGCGCGCCGACGATGGTCTAGAGGTCCGCCTCCCCTTTGCCTTGTCTGCTACGCGCAAGACTATGGATGCTGCACCTCCAGCAAGCTGGATCTCGCGCGCCGAGATCACCACGCATGGCGGCGCGCCGGGTCCGCTGTACCTGTCGCGTCAGATGGTGTTCAACACCTACGACCTGCCTACGCTGGCGCGCAGACGCAAAGTGCCGCTCTACGTCGAGCTACATCGGGCCGCAGCGAGCCGCCTGGTGGTGCGCGACGAGGTCGAGGCTCGCTCAAACAGCGAGCCGCAGGACGGTGGCACGCCAACTTCGTTCGACGAGCGCCTCGCCTCGGCTATGCGTCTGTCCGCCTTCGACTCGGACGCTGCTCGCTCTGCGTCGCGCTCGCCTTCAGCCCACATACCCGCATTCCCACAGGGCGGCAGAGCACGACAGCCATCTTGGACATCGCGAGCCAGCGCCGGGATCGCCGCCATCCCCATCCGGGCCGGGGCGCTCGGCATGAGCGCGCGTCGCGGATGGAGCAGCGGCACACCCGAGAAGAAGAAGGTCGCGCCGCTGCTCAGCTTCGAGGAGGCACCCGACGATGCGGCGCTCTTCGTCTCTGCGACGACTCCTGCATCGCTCGGCACCAACGAGGGCTCGCTGCGGCGCGTGGGCCTCCTCGAAAGCGCCTCGAACGGCTCGTCTGCCGAGACGCCGCCGACGGGCAACGAGAGCGAGGACGAGTGGGACGGCCTGCGGGACCGCGAGTTCCAGCCGCGCAGCGTGCCCAAGATGGACGACGAAGAGGTCGAGGTCAAGCGGCGAGAGGCGTCCGAGGATGTGGTCGGCATCTTCGGTGGCTTTGAGGAGGATGCGATTGCATCACGGGCGACAACAACGCGCGAGGTAGATGGCGGCGTAGAGGCGGCGGAGCCGCTCAAGGCTGCGCAGCCGACGCAGCTCTTCTACTCGCGCCATCTCGCTGCGTCCCTCACTGCGCCGGGCAGCATGCCTTCCAGCCTCTCGCGCGCGATGCCCGTCGGCATCGAGAAGGACGACGCAGCGAGCACGAAGAACGCAGCGCGGCCATCGAGCTCGGCACCTTCGAGCGACCCGATCATCGTCGACGCGGCTCGCAGCACGCGTGTCGTCAAGAGCGCGACGCAGAAGACCGGCAAGGGAAAGAAGGGCCATCGCGACTGAACAATGGACGTGTGGCTGTGGGCTCCGGATCTGCTCCTCATCTCTTCCCGTCTCTCCACTGGGCCACGACGCTCGTCGTCAGCCACGCGCCTCTTCTGCCTCCGTCTGTCGGCCCACACCACCACTTCCAACGAAATCTCACTCGTCTATCACCCTGCATTGCATTCATCGCTTGCCTCCCTGCGCCTTCTTCACCAGGTCGTCGAGCGCCAGCGGCTCCCAGTCTTCGCCATCGCGGCTCCACACGACGTCGTCGTCGAGATAGAAGACGACGCCGCCCTTGTCCATGCCGCGCGCGATGCGGAAGAGCGGCAGGCCGTTGGTCGGGTGCGACTTGTCGAGCGGCAGCACGAGCAGGTCGGCCGCGGCTGCCGCCTCCTCGACGATGCGCCGGAAGGAGACGGCCTCGCTCTGCGCTGCGGCTGCCGGCGGCGGCGCTGGAGCAGAGGCGGCTGCAAACGCGGCACGCGACAAAGGCGTCGTGTCGGGCTTCGGCAGACGGGTGCGGGCAGCAGCATTGGGCGCCTCCATCGCCTGGTTGACGAGGTCGAGGCCGCGTGCAAAGCCCTGCTTGACGCCCGGCAGTGCCGCGACCTCGGCCGGGAACTGGGCACGCCAGAAAGAGTACCACTGCGCCACCTCGTCGAAGTCGACGCCCGGCTGCGTGAGCCAGAGATGCAGCGTCGAGAGCCACGCGGGGAAGAAGTCGGCCTCGAAGAGACGGCTGAGGTTGAGCGGCCGCAGCAGCGTGCGCCACTGCATGACGGCGACGAACGGCGCCAGGTCTTGAGCTGCAGGATTGATGCGCAGCGACTTGAGATGCGCAGAGAGCTTCGGCAGCACGAGCGAGAGGAGCATGGCTTCCCAGTCCTTGCTCGCATAGACGTCCTGCCAGCGCGAGAGATCGGCCGGCACCCCGTCGCTGGCACGCCAGCTCTTGAGCGACGAGCGCAGCCGCCGCCGAGCGTCCTCCATCACCTCGGTCATGCGGTCGCCGAGGACAGGCAGCCACGGGAAGATGATCGTCGAGAGCGGCGTCTTGCTGCGCGGCTCCCACTCGGCCACGGCGGCGCGCAGCTTGGGCAGCAGCAGCTGGTCAAGAAGGTTGTCGTAGATGAAGCGCGGCAGCAGCGGCGTCCACGCCTCGAGCAGCGCGATGGCAGCTGCCGACGTGTGACCGCTGCTCGACGACGGACGCCAGGTGTTGTTGAGGGCAGAGCGCACCGGCGGCATCCACAGCGTCCACAGCAGCACTTCGTACGGGCGCATCGAGCGCGCCGCATCGTTGCTGGGCGCCTTGCGCTCATTGCCATACGCATCGACTTCGCGCTTCTGCTCCGGGCTCTCGATGCGTAGCACGCGACGCCAGCGTCTCAGCTGCTTCGTCAAGCGCTTTGGATCCTCGAGCGGCTGCCAGTCCTGCATCTCGCGCTTGAATGTTGCCGCGATAGCGCCGACCAAAGCTTCGTCCAGCCCGAACTGTTCCACTTCTTGCGCCGACTGCTCCATCTTGCCCACGACGGCCTCGAACGCTTCCAAGCTGCTCGCATCGGCTGCGACGCCTTCCAGCTGCCTGACCAGTGCCAACGCTGCACGAAGGCTCTGCGCATCAGCGCTTATCTTGACTCTCCGTCGCTCGGCCTCGTCGCGCTCTCTTATAAGCCAGCGTCGGCGTTCAAGGATACGCGTGCCTTCCTGCGCGAGGCCCTTGAGCAGGCTCGAGTTGTTGGTGCAGATGAGGCGCAGGTTGTGTCGCAGCTCCGGCAGCTGCGTCGTATCGGCGGACGGCACGCCCTGCATGGCAAGCGCCTGCGAGAGCGACGAGACTTCGACGACTTTGGCGCCCGTAGCGTCGAGGATCGGGCCCATGTCGGCGCCGGCAGGAGGCGCAGCGCCGGCCTCTTCGAGGATCTGCTCGTACGTGCGGTGCTCGACTTTGGGCTTCCTCGCCTTGCGCTCCGTGCGCTGCCACGCCTGCACCTTGATCTCGCCGCTCTCCTTCTTCTCCTTCCGATCCCTGCCGCGTCGCCGCTCCTTCGGCGCCTCTTCGTCCTCGCTGACGGCCTCTCCTCTCCGGCGTGCCTCCTCCTTCGCCTGCTTCGTCTTCTCGCGGAAGCCGCCAAAGGCGATACCGGAGCGCTCCGGCCGCTGCTGCACCTCGATAGGGTTGATGATGCCTTCTCCCTCCTTTCCTAGGCCGCCGCCCGACCAGCCCATGCGTGACATCATCATCGAGGCAAAGGCACCGCCATGGCCCGGCGCGATGGGCTTGGCGGGCGCCGAGCGCAGAAAGGATGGCTTGGGCTTGGGTTTCGGCTGGAAAGCTGTTGAGGCGCCGAACGAGGATGGCACGCCAGCCGCAGAGAGCGCAGGGTCTGCTCGCGGCGCTGGCTCATCATCGTCGTCGTCGTCGATGTCCATGGCGTCGGGCGCACGGGCACCGATGCCGCTGCGGGCCGGCGCTGCGGTACTGCCGATGCCACCGCGGGGAGCTGCGGCACCGGCACTGCTTCCAATGCCGCCTCGACTTGGCGGCTCCCCTGCGCCTAGCCCTGCCCGCGCACCTATGCCGCCACGACTGCCGATCCCACCCCTTCCCGCATCGCCCCTGCTGGCGCTGAAGCCCGCCGGCTCGAAGCCCTCCTTGGAGTCGGCCTGCCGCCGTGCCTCGGCCTCGGCAGCTGTCGGCGGCAGCGCGCCAAATGCAGGCCGCGTCTCGAGCTCTTCCTGCGCCGTTGCCGGCTCTCGCGCCAGCCGCGAGGCGGGTGAGAGAGAGCGCGACGAGGAAGACGAAGAGGAGGAGCGCGATGAGGCTGAGGATGATGATGGCGCTGAACGCTTAGAGCCGCTGGGCCCTGCCGATGATGACGAAGCCACGAAGGCCTGCCCGCTGTGGCAGGTGTCAGCAGCCAGGCTTGCCGCTTCGGCCTGCTGTACTCACGCTGCGTAGTTGGGCCTGCCTCTCGCCTGGCCCTTGCTCTTGGCGCCGCCGAGGCCGCGACGCGCTTTCGGCGCCTCGTCCTCTTCGGCAAAGACGCCATACAGCGCCTCCTCCTTGCTGCGCTGTGGCCGCCCGCTGCGCCCGCCGTCGTCGTCGGAGCCCGAGGCGCTGGAGGCAGACGAGTAGTACTCGGCATCGCGCGGCCGTGCCATGCCGGACATGGCTGCTGCAGCTGGAGCGCGAGACGTACGCGCTGCGCCAGTGAAGGCAGCGCGCGAGGAAGAGAAGCGTGAGGGCGAGAGGCGAGAGGAGATGTGAGGAGCGGACGAGAAGAAGCACCGCCGGCGGCGGCGGACTGGAGGCGAGACGCGCGCCATTACAACAATCCGCGCGCGGCAGAGAGCAGAGCGCACACGCGACTACAAGTCCACGGCGGCCGTTGTATTCGCCCGCCCGCTGCGCACGGCTTGCACTTGGCCCACCCACCCACTCCTAACGCGCCACCACCACCTCCCGTCCCTCGTCCCCCCACCCGCTGAGCACCCGCTGATTGCAGCTGCCTCTGCTTCGCACTCTTCCTCGCTTCCTCTTCCTCACGACTCCGTCTGCAGTCGCGACAAGCCGCGAACAGCAGCACGCCTCCGCTGCCTCGTGCACCTCGCTCCACTCCTCCAACTCCGCCGCTGTGCTCGAGCCTCAGCAGCTCGTGAAGCTCTCATCTGCGTCTGGCTTGCGCCTCATCTCCACTTGCCAGCACACCGCGTCGAGCTCGCTCCAACATGGTGCGTGCCTCCGCTGCTGGCCCGCTCCGCTGCCACTGACCGCTCGCACAGTCCACGCCCTCCAAGCGTCGCCTGATCCGCGACTTCAAGCGTCTCTCCACCGACCCGCCGGGCGGCATCTCGGGCGCGCCGTGCGCCGACAACCTGCTCATCTGGAACGCCGTCATCTTCGGGCCCGCCGAGACGCCGTTCGAGGACGGCACCTTCAAGCTCGTGCTGACGTTCGACGAGGCCTACCCCAACAAGCCGCCCAGCGTCAAGTTCCTCAGCCGCATGTTCCACCCCAACGTCTACGCCAACGGCGAGCTCTGCCTCGACATCCTGCAGAACCGCTGGAGCCCGACGTACGACGTCGCCGCCATCCTCACGAGCATCCAGAGCCTGCTGCACGACCCCAACCCGAACAGGTGAGTGCAGGCAAGGGAGGGCAGGACAGGGTGCTGGAGGGCCAGTGCGCAGCGGAAGGACGCAGAAGCGCTGCGCTCGAGTCGCGGTCCAATTGTTGGTGGACATGTCGCTTGCAACGCAAGCGTCTGCGTCCGGGCTGGGACCGCGTACTGCCGAGACGGTCCGCGCACTGGTCACTCCTCAGCACATGTCCATCGTTTGCTTTAGTCCGGTCGGGCGACCGCTTGCAGTGCTTTGACGGCGCCGGGGGTTGTGCCTTGGACCTATCTGCGGTTTGCATGTCTCGCCTTCGGCACCGAAGTTGCATCGCTTCCGCGTCAACTCTCTGCTCACTGCGTTTGCTCTCTCTACAGCCCTGCGAACGCCGAGGCCGCCCAGCTCTACCGCGAGAACATGAAGGAGTACGTGCGGCGCGTCAAGGCCACTGTCGAGGCTTCGTGGCTCGACGAGGGCGAGGGTGCGGGCCTCGAGGCCGTCGCTGAGGAGGGCGCCGCGCCGGCCGCAGGCGCTGCGCAGGGAGAGAACGCTGCGGCGGCTGGGCAAGCGACGGCATAGACCAGTCGAGTTGTGCGTGCCTTCACCGTCCCTCACGAGCAAGCTCGCTGTCGGCGTCGTCTCGACCGCTCACGGCGCCGCTTCATCCCTTCACAAGTCTCTTTCCACCGTCGCGCGCACCACCTCCCTCCTCTCATCTACCTTCACGATCCTGCACCCTGCTCGTCTCTCGCTCCAAGCACTATTCCTCGACGCCATGTATCTCAGCCTTGTTCCTCCATCAGATTCGGCACCCCAGCGCTCATCTTCCGCGCCACCTTCCTCTCTGACCTCAACACCACCTTCCACCCTCTTCCCCAGCCTCGATCGTTCCAGCCCTCTCAGTCCTTGCTTCCACGCGTCTACCACTGTTCCTGCATCGAATCTCTAGTCATCAAGCACTGCGCTGTGTCACTGTCTGATGCATTTCAGACGTCCGTATGAAGAGAGGTGCAAGGATGAGGGATGGCAAGAGATGTCCGAGCGGGCGCGGCAAGGATGATGGAGAGACGAGACTGCACGGATCAGGCGTCTGCTGGCACGTTCTCGTAGAAGAGCAGGTAGGCGTGCTTGGTGTTCAGCACCTCGTCGATCGACGCCGGGCGCACGAGCGAGTCGGACGTGAAGAGCCAGCGGCGCTGGTCTGGCACGGCGGCCGCCGCTGCGGTTGCACCTGCGACGCTGCTGGCCGGCGTGGCGGCCGACGAGGCAGTGGTGGCGGGCGTGGCGGCATCGGCACTGCTGCGCACACTCGAGGCGCTACTGCTAGTCGTCGTTGACGCCATCGTGCCTTCGGACGTCGACGGCTGCATCGTGCGCGCGGCATCTGCGCCGTCCGCACCAGCCGCACCGCTAGCTGAGGCGGACGAGACAGACTTGATGCTCGCGCTGCCTGCGTCCGACGTGGCACCCAGGGCGGGCGAAGAGGCTACAGACGGGCGACGTGAGTCGCTCGTCGTCGGCGCCGGCGTGGTCGAGGACGAGGAGGTGGACGGCGCGGGAGGAGCGAGGACGAAAGCCGTGTAGTGGCCGGATGACATCGTTCCTTGACTGCAGGCGAGACGACATGGGTCAGCGGGTGGAACCCTGTCAAGTCAAGAGCAGACTCACTGCATCACGACCGCATACAGCCGGTATCTCGTGCTCGGCGCGTCGCCATCGACGACGCTGGTCGGCTTGGTCTCCGGGCGGCCGCGCGAGTGCCAGTGCCAGCGGTGATGGCTCTCCTTCTGGCGCTTCTCCTCCACTTCGCCGCCGAGCATGGCAGCCTTCTTGAGCGCACGTTCGTCGCTCGATGCCTTCAGCATGCCGGCGCGGTCGTACTCCTCGCGCGGCGGCGCCACGAACGGCGCAATGTCGAGCAGCTCGGGAAAGCTGACGACATCGTCGATCTTCTTGCTGCCGCCGGCAAACGACGAGAAGCCGTAGGTGCGATTGACGTGCTGGAAGCGCTTGAAGTGGAACACCAGCACAGGCGGCGTGCTGGCGATGAGGTAGCGCTTCAGTGCGCGCTGCGCGATCGACTGCGTCGAGCGGCGTCTTCGTGGCGCGCCCGACGAAACGCGCAGCGTCCTGAGCGCATCCACTGGCGCACCGCGGTCCGAGGCCGAGTCGGTGCCTCGGCCCGTCGACGCCTCCGTCTCGGAGCCCGTGACATCACCGCTCTCCTCGTCGCTTGTGGCGTACTCGCTGCCTGTCGTGCTGGTCTTGGCAATGGTGCGCAGACTGCCCGGAATCGCCTGCGGCGCACGCAGACTGCCGTCGGCGCCCGGCCAGCGCGGCGATGCAGTGGCAACAGCCGGCGTGGCGGGCGACGTCTCGATGATGGGAATCGGCATGCTGCGCGTGATGCTCTGCAGCTCGTCCTCGCCCGACGTCTCGCCCAGGGACGAGGCACTGCCGCGTCGCGAGTCATCGGCCGGAGGAGGCAGATGAGAGGCCTTGATCGTGTCGGTGCCGTTTGCCACGATTGGCGTCGGCACGGCCACCTTGATGCCTTGGTGCGGCTGCTCTTCCTCGCCCGCGTCCGAGTCCTCCTCGTCGTCCTCGCTCTTCTCGCTCTCGGCATCATCCTCGCCCCTGCGCGCCCTGCGTCTCAGCTGGCGCGCGCGTTCTGCCGGCGTAAGCGGGTTCGCGAGGCGCCAGCAGCGCTTGCACGCATAGCGATTGTCGCCATCGAGCGCCTCGACGGCGGTGAACTGCATGAGCGACTTGACGAGGCCGGTTCCGGCCTGCGCAGCTAGCACATCAGCCTGCGTCGCAGGAGTGCCGCGTGAGCGCGCCGCGAGGTGCGCCTCGCTTGGCGCCGGCGCTGCGGCAGTCGTGCCTGCCCAGCGAGGCCACAGAAAGCCAGCGCTGCCGCTGGGTGCCTCGGCGCGCGGCACGTCGGCAAAGAGTCGTGTGATGTAGGCGCCCTGGCGGTTAGAGGCGCCTCGCTTCATCGGCTCACCGCCGCTGCGCGCTCCAGCCGCCGACTCCGTCTCGCTGGGCGGGTTTGGACTGCTGACGCGGCTCGGTGGCTCGCTCGACTTGCCGCCCATACGCCCGCTGACAGCGCGCAGCAGACCGCCGCTCGAGCTCGCAGGCGGCGCGTGGTGCTTGGTCGCAAATGCGCGCTCGGCGTCAGAGTAGGCGGCAAAGTCGGGCGCTAGCGACATGGCTGCTGCGTCCGGCACGCGCGCGCTGCTTGACGGGCCCTCGGCCGCGCTCTCGACGTCCGTGTCACTGCCGCCGCCGCGCGCCAGCAGCTTGCGCATCTGCTCCACCTCTGACGCCGTCGGGCCCGCGCCATTGATGTGAGGGCTTGGCGCCGGGCTGATGCCCGCCTTGGGCCGCGGCATGGCGCTCTTCGGCCGCGCAATGCTGAAGCCGCGAAGGAGCCCCGGCGTCGAGTCAGCCTCGGCCTCGCTCATCTGCCCATCCTCCAGACGCTGCAGCGCCTGTGCGGTCTCGGCCGCGGAACGCGGACGCGGCGGAGGCTTCGCTCCATGCCCACGCCGCCAGCGGTCGGCCATCTTGCGGATGCTGTGCCGTTGCTGTTGCGAGCGTCAGTGTGAGCTCTCGCAGCCGCCTTCAGCGCGCGAAGACTCACCTTGACGCCTTTCGTGTCTGACTCGGGCCGCACCGGCAGCGAGACATCGAGGAAGTCCTCGTACTGAGAGAGCGCAGGTCAGCCGGACAGCTCCCGCACCGTGCCTGGCGTTCGCGCCGCTTGCCCACGCCGCACTCACAGTATGCGAGACGTGCCGACACCCCTCGCACACGACTGCGCTCAGCAGCTTGCCGCCGAAGACAGCGTCGACAAACGGGCGCATCTTCGGCTCCTCCGGCAGCGGCGCAAGAGCGTGCAGCGGATCAGCGCGAGCTGTGGCACGAGGCGTATGTGCCTCTTCCTCGACCTGCGCTGTCATTGCCAGTGTCGCAGTGCGCGAAGGACGCGGCCTGCGTCGCGCAGACGGCGTCGCGGGCTGCAGCTTCTTGATGAGGTCCATCTCCTCCATGCGCATGGCATCGAGGAGATGCACAAGCAGCTCGTGCCCATCCTGCTGCCCATAGTCGCCGTAGTGGCTGTACTTGCGGATCAGCGCGCCCAGCAGCGGCTTGGCATTCACCGCCGGCACCTTGCCGCCGCGGCGATGCCGGTTCGAGTTGGCAGAGGGCCACGTCTGCTCGAGCGTGTGCCGAAAGGCCGTGTTCAACGGCACGTCTGAGGCGCTCGGCACGTGCGTCGAGGGCGCGATGAATGAGGCAGACGGCGTCGCAGCCGGCCGCGGCGTGGCAGTGGCCGACGTCGAGGTGCTAGGCGCGCCCGCATCGTCCAGCGTCGTGAACGGAGCGGGCGCGGCGAAGCGCGGAGGTGCAGGCGCCTGGCGGCCCTTCTCCTCGTCGACGAGGCGCAGCACAGGGCTGCGTGCGCGCTGTGCAGCCTCGAGCAGCTGCGCCGAGCTGTCTGCCGCCAGCAGCTCGGTCGCCGGACTGCTACTGCTGCTGCCGCTGGCCTCCTGCGGCGGGTGGTAGAGCGTGCGCAGGGCCGTCGTGACGCTGGCGGCCTGCAGCACCGAGTTGAGGAAGCAGGTGTTGCCGAGGTTGATGAAGCCGGCGTGTGCGGCGGCCGCCTCTGCATCGGCGGCCGAGGCCGGCGTGGCGCTGCTGCTGGCGCTGCTGCTGCCCATGCCGGCGCGGCCGTGCGCCGGGCGGTGCGGCGCCATGGCGCGCGAGAGGCGCGGCGGTTACTGGGACAGATGGAGCATGCGAGAGCGCAGAGGAAAGAGCGGTGCGAGCAAGGAGCGTAGGTGGGAAGAAGCGAAGGTGGTGGAGAGGAGCAAGCGCCGTGCGTTGCTGCGCCGCCGACGCGAGGTGTGGGATGGGAGGATCACCCACTCTGACTGCCAGCGCAGGGGCACTGCGCGCGGCGTGTGGCTGCTTCTCCGGCGCCAGCAGCGCTGCGCCGGCGTGCCTGGCCGAGAGACACCGTGGCGGCGTGGCTGGGCGCGCGCTCTTGGGGCGCGCGGCGCCGCTTGCAGCTCGGGGCGGAGTGCGCGGCCCGGGCAAAGCTCGGCGGCCCGCACCGCCGCCGACCGCAGCGCGAGCCGCCGCTTTGGGCATGGGCATGTTGCACCGCAGCGCCGCAGCGCCCCCACGCGCACCGCCAACGGCCTGCTGTACCACACCCGCTGATGCTGCATCTGCGGGTCTCGAGCATGAGCGAGCAGCGCCCAGACATGATGGCCTCTCATCGCTGCCTTGCGTCTACGCCGAGTCGGAGCGGGCAGGCGTCGCTGCTGCGTGACGTGCTGGCTGACGGCGGAGTGCGCTCAGGTGCAGCGTCTGCCGCGCGCGTGGCTCGGTGCTGCGTCCGCGGCCTGCGTCCGGCAGCGCAGCGGCTTCGCCCGCGCCAGCTCCCTCACGCCAGCGTTGCTCCTCTTTGCGAGACTCGACCATGGCCGTGGAGCCACGGCTCGCTCCAGGTAATGTCTGCCATCGATGCGGGGACAATCTCGCACGCTGCTGTGCGAGTGCACGCCTCTCTCCCGTTTCATCCAGAGCTGTGAGCGGAGAAGTGTGAGGCCTGAGCAAGGCGGACTTTCTCTTCTCTGCGATGCTGCGCTCGTCTAACTGCCTTCCGAGAAACGCGGTGCGCTGGTTGATGCTCAACTGAGTGGATTGGCCCACAGAGCCGTCTGGACGGTACCAGCGACTGTGTGGCGCGCAGAGCTTTGTCCATCTCGCGCAGCAAGCCTCACATCTCTCCAAAGGCATCTATTGTTTCCTGCAGATGTAGACTGAGGGACGAGAGAAGGATCAGCACACTGGAGCTTGGACTACGCCTCTGATGAGCTGCCTTGCACTCACAGTAGTAAGGGAACATGTCCTGCTCGCCCAGCGTGCGCGTCTCGATCTGCCACGCCTCGCGCTGCAGCAGTGGCCGGCGGAAGTGCGGCTGGCCAAAGGTGAGGTAGAGGAAGACACCCTTTGGCTTCAGCACGCTGCAGTAACAGGGCGTCAGAGCGATGATTGGGGCGGAGAGAGGGAAAGGACGCACTGCAATACGCCGTCCACCTCCTTCGCCACGTTCTCCTTGACGATCGCCGGCGGATCCCACACGCTCTCGTCCGGCTTGGTGGCCATCAGTGCGTCGAGCGTCGCTGCAAAGCCTACATCAGCACATCTTTCTCCGCAGATGCAGGCAGACAGGACTGCGCACCCTTGTCCAGCACCACGTCCCAGCTCTCCGCGCCGCCTAGCTCGTCCGCACGGGTCTTGAGGTCCCGGATGTCCATCTCGAGCCACTTCGTCTCGGGCTGGCGCGCACGCATGCGCTCAATCAGCACGCCGCTGAAGTCGATGTCTGGATGTGTGATCAGCTCGGCGCCTAGAGAGAGAAAGAGCAGCCAGCCGACGCACTGGTGATGTCGCTGTAGCCGTCGGCGAACATGTCTGCGCTGAGCGTGCTGTTGCCCGTGCCGAGCATCAGTATCCGTGCATTACGCTGTGGGATGAGCTCGTGGACGATGTCCCTGATGCGCCGTGTCAGCCAAGACTGTACACCTGCCAGAGAGAGCGGCATCGCGCACCGGATGTCGGCATACGTCTTGAACCAGTCAAAGTCGCCGTCTGCCTCGCGCGCATAGCGGGCGTCCCAGTACTCCTGGGTCTGGAAGGCCTCGTTGCTGTGTGGCTCGGTGCTTGAGCCGTCCATCATGCTGCGGGCTGTGTTTGGAAGCGTGTTGAAGAGGGCGAAGGGAAGGAAGCGAGGCGCGGAAAAGCTTGCACGCCTCGAGGCCAGCTGCTCCCACGCACAGCTGCCGTCTGACTCAGGCGCTTGCTTTGGCGCTACCCACTGCTCCACCTTCTCCTCCACCACACCTCTTCCCAGCCTCGCGTCTATCATCGCAGCACAGCCGTCTCTCAGCGCAGCCGCTGCATGTTCCACCTCGCACGTCCTGCCCTCCAGCTCGTCTCTCGCTCGCGCCTCTGCCGCGGCTCGCTCCCACTCGCCCACCTCGCACGGCCCAGCATGAGCTTTGTGCCGCCGCCGCTCTTCGCGCCCGAGCGCAACGTCGCCACGGCCAGTGGCAGCAGCAGCAGTGGCGGCGACGGCAATGCCAGTAGCAGTCAGGCAAGCGGCGAGAAGCAGCCCATCGAGCACATCACCACGCACGAGCAGTACCACAACTCGGGCGTCGCGGCCTCTGCGCTGCCCGCGTCGCCCATCGCGCTCTTCCACACCTGGTTCGCCGAGGCCAAGGCAGCCAACATCTATGCGCCCGAGACGATGACGATCGCGACGTGTACTGCTGCCTCGCCTCCGCGGCCGTCGAGCCGCATCGTGCTGCTCAAGACGCTCGAGCCGAGCGGCTTCACCTTCTTCACCAACTACGCCTCGCGCAAGGGCCGCGAGCTGGAGGCGAACCCATGGTGCAGTCTCACGTTCTACTGGGCCGGGCCACTGCATCGCTCCGTGCGCGTCTGTGGTCGTGCCGAGCGGCTCAGCACCAAGGAGTCGCAGGCCTACTTCGACACGCGCCCCCTCGGCAGCCGCATTGGCGCACACGCCAGTCCGCAGAGCCAGCCCATCTCGCGCGAGGACCTCGAGGCGCGCGTGCGCGACTTTGAGCAGAAGTTTGGCGTGCCGGGCGCTGCGGGACTGGACGGGCCAAAGGAGACGGAGGAGAAGCACATCGATGTGCCGGAGTACTGGGGCGGCTGGCGCATCGTGCCGGATGAGATTGAGTTCTGGCTCGGCCGCGAGAATCGTCTGCACGACCGCTTCCGGTGAGTCACGCCGGCTTGCATTGTTGCGCATCGGCTGACACACTCGAGCAGCTACACGCGCCCGACGGAGAGCACCAAGGTCGCCGCCGAGGACACGTGGACGCTCGACCGTCTGGCGCCATGAGCAGGCCCGCTGCATCGCACCCACCACGCCCTGGACAGTTCGCACCTCACACCCACTCGCAATGAGACATCATGAGCATTGCAATGCAGTACCCTAGCACACAGACACGCGAAGCTGGGCTGTGCCCTTACAGGCGCGCACCGCCGCCAACGAGCAGCTTCTGGCCATTGCTCAGCACCTCGACGGCCTCCTTGACCATGTTGTCGATGACTGCGGCAGCGTGCATCAGCGAGCAGCCTTTCTCTCAGCGCGGCGCGAAGCTCACTCGTGGCAGCAGGCAGGATGTCCTCGAGCACGGCCGCGACCTTGCCCATGAGGTAGCGCTGCGACGCGCCCTGCTCGGCCGTGCCCTTCTCGTCGTCGTTCTCGAGGTCGTGATAGACGGGGATGATGCCCTGCGACGTGAGCTTCTTGATCTCCTCGGGCCTGTCCTCCCACGACTGGATGTCTGCAGGCGTGAAGCATCAGCCTATGAGGTCGAGCGCGCTGTCGCAGCAGCTACGCACAAGGCGTGTTGCGCAGCCGCAGTGGGCGGCCGGTGAAGATGATGGTGCGGACGTCCGTCTCTGCGAAGAAATCATCAGCGCTGCAGGTGCGGGTGACAGGACATCAGGCCTCACCGTGCGTGGAGGTGAGCACGGCCTCCTTGTGCTTCCGCGGCGCACCGCTCTCCTCGGACGCCACGAAGCGCGTGCCGACCCTGCAGAGCCAACGTCAGCTTCTCTGCGCCAGGTCCCCTTGGCCACGACACGACGCACCAAACACCGTCGGAGCCGTAGCAGAGCGCAGCAGCAAGCGACTTGCCGCGGTAGATGCCGCCGGCAGCGATCGTGACGATGGGCTTGCCGGTCAGCGGGCTCTTGTGGCCGCGGCAGAGGTCGACGACGCGCGGGCCGAGGATCGAGGTGGGCACGTCACCGGTGTGGCCGCCACCCTCGCCGCCCTGGTAGATGATCATGTCGACACCGGACTGTAGAACGGCATAGCGTAAGCACAGCGTGCAAGGCTGAAGCGAGACGAGCAACGCACCGCAAGGCTGCCCTTGACGTGCTTGGGGTGGCCGATGATGCCGGCGCACACGATGCCCGCCTTGTGCAGCTTCTCAATGACCTCCTTGGGTGCAACACCGACGGCAGAGCTGACAGCACGCAGCGTGAGCTGATGCACAGGCACGAGCACAGTGCATCGGCACTCACACGAAGAGCGCGGCCTTCTCGGCGATGATGATGTCAATGAGCTCGCCGAGCTTGCCGCCAGTGTAGTCGTAGTCTGCCGAGGCCAGGTCGCATCAGGCGTCTGCCGCCAAGTACCCATGTCGCCGGCGTGCCGCCACTCACTCGTCTTGCGCGCCTCGCCACCGACCTTGGGCAGCAGCAGGTCGACGCCGAACGGCGCGTTCTTGTCCTTGAGCTCCGACTTGAGCTCGGCGATCTGCTCGCGCAGGAACTCGGGCGTGTAGCTGCCGACCGCACAGGTCAGCAGATGCCATCGAGGCGAGGTCCCACGGCGTGCCTCACCCGACACCGCCAATCACACCAATGCCGCCGCCGTTGGTCACGGCAGCCGCGAGCTCGGGGCCGGCAGCGACGTTCATGCCCTGTGGAGAAGATGAGCGCATGCAAGACGAGAGCTGCGCGGCATGAGCGACGCACTGCAAGCATGATCGGCGCCTGTGCGAGAGAAGGCGGTCAGCCATGGACGGCTGAGCAAGCACGGCGGCGTGCGCACCTTGATGCCGAACATCTCGGTGAGCGGCGTCTTGATGAGCTGCTGGGACATGGCTGGAGATGGGTGGGTGTGTGGAGATGTGTGCGGTGACGGAGGTGGTGGCGGGACGTGAGCCTTGATTGACAGACAGCATCGGGCGCCGTCAGCAGCAGCAGGCACAGCGCACGCCGCTCTCACCGCCGCGCGTGCGGTGCGGGGAAAGAGCATCTCTCGCAGCGCTGCTCGGCACCGGCGCGCCGCTCAGCCCCTGCCCGAGGCAAGCGAGCTCGCTTCCGGCACGGCGCCAGTGTGCGTCGCGCACGCCTCGGCTCAGGCACGGCCCGGTGGCCCGGAGCGGCAGCTGGCCGAGGCGCGTCACGTGAGTGCCGTGAGAAGGAGGCTGGCTGCAGCTGCTGGTGCGCTCTCTGCACCCTTGCTGCTGCTCCACATCACACAACGAAGGTCTACGATGCAGATGCGCATTTGCACAAACGACGTGGTGGGTGGGGTGATGGTGATGCTACAGAGTGCGAGGCGACCGGCGTGCGGCGGGGCGTAGGCGCGGCGCGGCACGAGAAAGACGGGAAGGGCCGAGTGAAGAGGACACGCCCTGGCGGTATGAGCGCGAGCGGCCGGGCGGCGAGTGAGGTCTAGAGGTGACGTGATGGGAGCGAGGAGCGACGGAGAGAGGATGGCGCAGGTCGGGCGTGGAGTGCACGACGGCTGGGCGAGCCTGCTCCTTTTGGCGCGACGACGAGAAGAGCTTGCGTGACGTGAGAGAGCGTGACCGAGAAGAGTGAGAGATGCGCGGAGCGGGCGAGCAAAGCAGAGTGGCGGAGTACCAGACGCGCCGGCGAGGCTGGTTGGCCGGAGTGGAGGGGAGAGGCGAGGCGAGGACGGTGCAGGCGAGCGAGCGAGCCAGCGCGCGAGACGAGCGAGAGGCCAGCAGTTGGCGCAGCGCCCTTTACATGTTGTACCAGTCGACGTTGAGCACGCCCTTGCTCATGGAGCCGAGGGCCTTGAAGGCGCCGACGCTGAGGTCGATGTCGTACTGAGGGGAGGGTGGAGGTCAGCGCATGCTCAGGGTTCACGAGGCATCAAGCGCGTCGGCTCACCTTGGCGCAGGTGGGGCAGGTGTCGGCGATGCGAGCGGTGACGCTCTTGCCGTTGCTCGTGTTGGTGATCTGTGCGCACAGCGGAGGTCAGCGCCCATGCTTTGCAGCGCGCGTGTCGCTCAGCAGCGCGTGCGCTCACCTTCAGCTTGCCGCCACACTTGCGCGCGCTCTTGAACTTGCTCGAGATGGCGACGACGCGGTCGTTGTCGCCGGCGTAGCCGCCGCACGAGCCAGGCTGACCGTTCTGGTAGTAATACGTCGCCTTTCCGCGCTGCGAGCGCTTCTCGATGGGTGCGCCGGCCACGAGGGCGAGCGAGGCCAGGGCGGCGACGGCGAGCGTGAGGAACTGCATGATGTGCTGATGTGGAGTGTTGGTGCTGAAGAGCGAAGAGGAGTGCCGATGAGTGGAGGTTGAGGAGGGCTTGAAGCGAGAGAGACAGAGTTGACGTGGGTGGGGGGCATCCTCGGGCTGCAAGCAGAGGGGGCTGGCTTATATGCCTCCTCGCCCTTGCTTGCCCGTGCGCAGCTGAGGTGCGGTGCGCCGCCCAAGGGGTCCAGCAGTGTCAGCGCCCGACGTTGTGAAGGCCGACGTGCAGGCGGCGCAGGCTGGCAGCAGCCGGCGGCCCTTCTGCTGGCCTGCGTGCAGGGCGCCTGTCGTCTCCGAGGGCAGCATTCGGGGGTTGCTGCTGGCGCGGCCGCGAGTCCGAGCGCTGCCGCCTGCAGCGCGCAGGCCGTCAGCAGATGCACATGGGCCGAGGCACGGCATCACCCGAGCTTGCACCCCACGGCGTCCGAGGCCGAGACGGCGCTGCGCAGTGATGCAGGCGTGCGCGCCGGGCGACGATTCGAGGGTACCTCTCTCGCGACGCACATGGGCCGCGACGGTGGAGGTCAGGCCGCTCGCGCAGCAGCGCAGGCAGGCCGCGAGAGGGCGCACGCGGCTCCGGCGGCGCGCGGCGCTTCTTCTTCGAGGAGATCGCCAGGCACCGAACCGGGGTGCTGCCGCGCGTTTGCCCGCGTGCACCGCGCCACACTGCCGCAGTGCCCGCGTCCGCGAGGCCGCCGGCACATCCGCCGCCCACGCGCTGCGCCTTGCTCGCCGCGCGCCCGCCGAGCGAGACGCTCTTCTCCCTCGCTCTCGCTGCGCTGTGGCTGCGCCTGCGCGAAGATCGACGTCGGGCAGCGAGGCGCAGCCGCAGCTTGCTGCTGCATGCTGTGGTGTGCGCTGGCCCGGTTCCGCAGATGCAGCGGTGTGTCGGCGCCGCGGCCGCTGGAGCTGGTGGTCCCGGCTCCACCTTCACCCTGACCCCTAGGCGCTGCGTTTGCCGGCGCCACGCCGGTCAGCGCTCGGCCAACGCGAAGCTTTGGGTGCGGCCAAGCGTGCTCGCACATGGTGCAGCGTGCGTGCGTGCACGCCGTGAGAGCCCTCGTTCGCCGTCGAGGCCTCTGCTGGCCGGCGCCGCGATTCTGGGGTGCATGCTCGGCCGTGGAGGGACTGCTCGCTGGGCGCAGCAAGCGAGCGAGGTGACACAGGGAGCTCTAAAAAGTCCGCGGTGGCCGGAGCGAGAGGTGCGGCGCAATGAAGGAGGGATCGCCGACGAGAGGCAAAGGCGGCACAGCAGCGGCACGAGAGGCGTCGTCCGTCCCTCGCCCGCTCGCCTCGCTTGCCGCCGGAGATGCCATGCGCGATGTCTGCGCGCGCCCGCAGATCTTTTCCTGCCCGCCGCGAGCCGCCGGCCGGCCTGCGCTAAGAATGGAAGCACCGACGATCAGGGACATCTCGCATTAGCTCATCCGATGCCGTCGAGCATCAAAGACGAGAGCAGCGAGCTGTGAAAGAGCAGCAAATCCAAGCAGCGAGCCGTGAACGGTGCCTCTCTGGGGAGCGAGCGTAGGTGTGTTGTGCTGCGGCGAGCGCGAGTTGCGATGCCTCGTGGGCGCAGCGCAGCCACCACGCCGGCGGGCAAGCCACCACCATCTCGAGAGAGCACACGCTGCGGGCTGCTGTGCAAGGCCGTCATGTCCTGCACCGTAGAGCCTCGCCCAACTCGCTGCTTGCACTGCAGGCGGTGCATGGGCTGAGGCGAGGCGACCCTCTGGCGCACCACAGCCCAGCGACGGCCCAACGCCGCCTCGTGTGACCCTCCGGAGCGAGGGAGCGGGCGGTGCTGGAGTGGGCCGCAGGATATGAGCCGCAGCGGTGGCCGGACGTGCGAGGCCCGTGCCCTGGCGGTGGTGGAGCGGATCTCTTTCTCGGCAGCGCGAGAGGCGACAGCCACAGCGTGCGCCGAGTGTGCGAGTGAGTGTGCTGCAGAGCAAGTGGGTGGGAGCGGAGCATGTCGCACACCGCGGCGTCTTTGATGCTTCTTCGAAGGCGGGCGCCAGCAAGCGCAGATCGTCGGCGCGGCGCACGGCAGAAGCGCCGTAGGCGAGGCTCGCCGGCCCACTCCGCCTGCTGCAGCTCGGCTCCGGCGGCGAGGGCGAGCACCCTCGTTTTGTGTGCGCGCGCCGCTGGCACCTGCGCCTGTCAGCCGCCTCTCAGCCCAGCCGCAGCCGCACGCCTCTGGCGGCGCAGGCACCGCATCGCCGCAGGATCGCTCCGTCGGCGCTGAGTATGCCGAGCAGCGCGCCATGTCGCTCTGTTGTTGAAAGAAAAGCTCCGGTCGAGGCATGCAAGCGAGCGAGGCAAGCGCCCAACGCAGGAACACTGCAGCGCTGCACGATGGCTTCGCATGGCGATGGCGCCTCTGCACTTGCGACATCATGGCGCAGAGGCACGCACACGTCCGAAGCTCCGAGAGTGGAGCACGTCTTGCGGGTATCAAGGATGGCGTTGAGCCGAGTAGGCGGACGCCGGTCTGGGCCGGCCTCGGACGGGGACGCGGTGCAAACAGACGCGGAGTGGGAAGCACCCCACGTCCCACGTGCGATCGACACCCGGAGGGCCCGCCGAGTCTGGGGTAAGGCTGCGCCATGTGTCTGGCCTCGCCTTGCCTTGCTCAGAAGCCGCCGACTCGACGAGGCTTCTTCTTTGGGCGGCGCTGCGCATGTGCGCCGGCGACGAGCTGCGACTGGGCAGCGTTGCCCGTGCCCTGCGTCTGCGTCTGCGGCTGCGGCGGCTGCGGCTGTGTGCTGCCGCTGCTGGCACGGATCGACGAGTCCATCTGCGACGTCTCGCGCGAGGCCGAGTGCGCCTGGTGCAGCTGCGAGAGCTGCGACTGGTGCATCTGCAGATGCGGCTGCGACCACGGCACGCGCTGCGAGGGCGTGCCGGCCGTGGCGATGCTCGGGGGCGCGCCGGCAAAGTCGCTGCGGCTGGGCGTGTAGGGGCCGATGCTCGGCGTGCGGGTGTAGGTGGGCGTGCGAGTGCCTCGGCTTTGGCTCTGGCTCTGCGTGCTGCGACCGCGAGTCGAGGCCGTGCCGGCGCTCGAGGCCGAGTCCCAGCCGCTCGACGAGGCGCCATCGTCGATCAGCAAGTAAGGATTGACGGGCACGTAGGCCGACGGCGCCGTGCCGACGTCCCACTCCGCCAGCAGCAGGCGTGCCGCGGCCGTCGTTGTGCGTCCGCCGCCGGAGCGCCGAGACGCAGAGGCGCGCGGCGTCAAGAAGGAGAACATCACTGGCGGAGGAGGAGTGGGCAACTTGATGCCCTGCGGCTCCTCCGTGTCCTCGTCGATGATCACAGGCCCATCGGTAGGCGGCGACGCTTCTCTGTCCTCGTCGGCCTCTTGCGGCGCAGGCTCGGGCACAGGAAGAGGCGGCGGCGGCTTCTGCACCAGCACCGGCCGCATGGCACCGACCTGGCCGGCCAGCCAGATGTCCAGCGTCACTTCTCGCGCCGCGACCAGGTTCGCGTCGTGAGCTCGCGAGCCGACCAGCGGCTTCCAGCGCTCGGCGAGCAGGTCCGCTGCTTGAATCCACGGCATCGTCAAGGCGCCATAGTCGGCGCCTAAGCGGCGCGGTCGGCGAGGCTCCACGTTGTCCGTGAGCACGTCGAAGAGCTCGGTGCAGAACGACGAGGCGACGTGCAGCGACATCTGCGGGCTGGCGTAGGCGTCGAGCGAGAGTGAGCGCATGACGCCCTCAAGCCTCGACGTGAGTGCTGAACCGGCGAGGTGCAGCAGCGTCGCAGACGGCAGGCTGGTGTTGAGCGAGGCTGCGAGCCGGGTCTCGTGCTCCGAGGTGCGCCGCGCAAGCGCCAGCAGATCGTGACTGCGAGATGCACGAGCGTCAGTAGTGAAGACGGTGCTCGACCAGTCACTTTGCTTAGGCTACTCACGCAGTCAGGAACGAGTCATAGGGCGAGTCCAGACGCTGCAGCAGCGTGGAGGCAATGTCAAACTGCTCAAAGGCGTGCTGCAGCGCATCGCCATACGTGACGCGATCGAGAGCGGACGACATGAACACTAGCCGAAGAGCACCGAGTGTCAGGCCTTGATCACGTCACAGAGCGTGGCGTGAACGATCACCCACCTTTGTAGGCCTCGCTCAGGTCATAGCCGCTCGACGGCGGCGCCACATGGGCTGGCGCAGCCTCTTGCTCGATGCGCCGAAGCAGCACAGGATCTGTGACTTCGAGAGGCAAGTCGCGCAGAGCAGCCTGCTCTTCCGCTGCTGCGGGCCCTTCAAACGCAAGTGCGCTGAGCCAGACGGCGCCCGACGACTCCATCTCGAGCATGCCGATGCGCGACGCCTCGTCGACGAACGCGCTCCATTCTTCGCTACGCGGATACGCAGTGAAGTCGACGAAGCGCGGCACAGAAGCTGAGACGGCCGAGGAAGCCGGCAAAGCAGAGGGCAGAGCCAGGGCGGAGCTACATCCGCTGATCAATGCCGAGCCATCGGCGCAGCTGCGCGCCTCGTAGAGCTGAAGCAGGCGGCCTCGTTGCGATGCCAGCACGACCCGCAGCACGCCCTCCTCGGCAGAGCCAGCGGGCACGAGGGAGAGCGACAGGCTCAGATCTTCGCCGCGATGATGCAGCCACGAGATGCGCGGCGTGCCGAGATGCGACAGGTCGAAGAGCCGCACGCTGCTCGTCGTCGCTACCCACAGCCAGTGGCTGTTTGGAACGGTCCGCACAGAGGTGATCTCCTCGGTCCGCAGCGAGCGCGGAATGGTGCTCGGCTGGAAGAGAAGGCGAGAGTCCATCGTCTCCCAGTCGATCAGCTGGATGCTGCTGCGCGTGATGAGAATCGCTCCGGCGCCGTCTTCTTGCCAGGCTACGCGCCACCACTCGCTCTTGGGCGATGAAGAGATGAACGGCAGGCGGTCGAAGGAGAGGTAGAGCGCGCCATGCTGGATGCTTCAGAACAAGCGTCAGACGCAGCAGTCAGAGGCAACGCGATGTCTCTAAGGGACAGGGCTCACCGGCTTCGCTGAAAGAGGCTCGCTTCCCAGCGCCAAACACGGCCAGTAGCATCGACCGCCAGTGCCCGATCTCGGCGCGTAGGATGCCAGCACCAGTGCACGATTGGCTCTTCGAGGCGTTCGACGGGGTACAGGCCCTTCTGCTGCGTCAGCGCCGACTGCGTCTCAAAGATGTGAATCGGGCGCAGGTAGAACTTTGGGTAGCCCTCTCTCCGCTCGGCGCGCGTGGCGCGTGCGATGGAGTAGACACGCACGCCGAGCCGCGTCAGCACGCTCAGCCAGGGCCCTGAGTGCGTCATCTCGTAGCTCGGCTCTGGCAGCGGCGGCGCGATGGAGAGCGAGAGAATGGGCGCCGCGGCGGTGAGGGCGGGCCCGGACGAGGGCACGAAGCGCGCGGCGCCATGCTTCTGGCTCGGCGACTCAAGCGTGTTGACGTCTGCGACATCGCCTCAGCACGCCGATAGTCTTCGAACCTGCACCGCAGGACTCACAGATCTCGCGTCCGTCAGCGCCCGCAGTCGAGAGCAGCAGCAGCGAGCTACTCGCGACCTTGATGCGAGCATTCTTGTCGCTCGGGCGTGTCGGATCCGGTCCGCGCCGACGATGTGCCGGCGCCACAGCCAGCAGGCGCGGCAGCTCGTCGACTGTGCCGCTGGCCGTGCCCAGTGTGCCCAGCTCCGCCTCGTCGGCAAAGAGCAGCGGCGCCAGCTCGCGCGCCAGGCCACTGGGCGGCGGCCTGGGCCGAGGCGCTGGTGGTGTGCATTGTAGAGAGTGACGCGTGGCGGGGAAGAGACGCAGGGGAGCGCAGACGCGAGCGGCGGGCGTGCCGGAAGAGGAGGCGAAGCGCCAGACGGTGGATGGCCCAGCTGCGACGGCAGAGTCCGGCTCTGAAGACGAGGACGAGGACGACGACGAGGAGTCAGAGGAAGAGGAAGACGAGGAGGACGAGCTGTCCGAGCTGGCTGAGCGCCGCCGCCGCCGTGAAGGTGCCGCCGATGCAACGGCCGGCGCAGCGAGCCATGCGGCGCCGTGTGCGCCGCAGTCGAGCTGGATGGACATGGCGGAGGTGGAGAGAGGGAAGGAGGCGAGGCGAGGCAGCGGCCGCTGTGACTTTTGGCGGTGTGCGCGTCGCCCGAGTGCCGAGGCGGAGTGCGGCCGCGGCTCTCGGCCCGCCAGCACAGCCGACGCCTCCTTGCTGCTCGCCTCGAGGTGGAGTGCGGGGTTCAGCAGCTTCCTTCCCATCCCTCATCCCCCTCTCCACTCCAGCATGTCCACGCCCTCGCTGCCCTCGCCCTTCCCCGAGGCGCTCGCCGCCATCGCCGCGCACCTGCCGGCCGACAGCCCCCTCGCGCGCCCGCAGTGGGGCATCATCTGCGGCAGCGGCCTCGCCGGCCTCGCCGACACGCTGCAGGAGCGCATCGACGTGCCGTACAGCGCCGTGCCGGTGAGTGCTGGCGTGAGGATGGAAGGGCTGCGTATGAGATGTCGTGCTGCACATGCGTGTTGCAGTGCTGCAACGGCGGTGCAGCGGCTTGGGCGCCGCACTGCGCCTCCACTCCTCTGCTGACCCTGTTCGAAGGGCTTCCCGCCGACGACCGTCGAGGGCCACAAGTCATCATTGGCCTTTGGCTTCCTCCACGACTCGACGGGCGCCTCTTCCACACGCGTGCCCGTCGTGGCGGCGCTGGGCCGTTTCCACCTGTACGAGGGCCACTCGCCGCAGGCGTGCGTGCTGCCTGTGCGCCTCATGAAGCTGCTCGGCGCAAAGGCCGTCGTCGGTGCGTCGCTTCAGGGCTGCAGAGAGATAAACGGCTCGCTGAATGCTGTTTCTAGTCACGAACGCCTCGGGCGGCCTGAACCCGGACTACGACGTCGGCACCATCGTCGCTATGCACGATCACCTCTCGCTGCCCACGCTCGGCGTACGTGCCTCTCTCACACATGCGCATCGCCTCTTTTGACCCTCGCCTTGCAGTCACTGAACCCGCTGATCGGCCACAACGTGCCGCTGGGCCCGCGCTTCCCTGCCACGTCCGACGCCTACGATGTGCCTCTCCGGCTGTCCTTCTTCCGCGCCGCACGCGAGCTCTCGCTCTTCGACAGCGTCGCCTCGGGCACATACGCCTACGTCTCTGGCCCCTCGTACGAGTCGCGCGCCGAGTGCAAGTTCCTGCGTTCGTCGGGCGCAGACTGCGTCGGCATGAGCACGGTGCCCGAGATTCTCGCGGCGCGGCATGCAGGCCTGCGCGTGCTGGGCATCTCGCTCGTGACGAACAAGGTGGTGGTGACGCCGTACTTTGACGCCAAGGCGGCGATAGAGCGTGAGGCTAAAGGCGAGGCGCTGGAGGATCAGACGGGCAAGGACTCGAAGGAGGCGGCGACGCACGAGGAGGTGCTCGAGGTGGGCATGAGACGCGCAGAGGACGTGCGCCGCCTGTGAGTGCATTCTGGGCAAGCAGCGAGCTCTGTAGCTGACGCTCATCTTCTTATGCCGCAGCGTCGAGCGCACCATCCTCTCGACGCCATTGTAGACAGACCTTGAGCAAATGCGAGAGAATAGCAGCCAGCGAGAGCGGTGAGCGGCCACGATCCGCGGAATTGGCTGACGCGTCGAGGACAAGGGAAGCTGCGCCGCGCGCACGGCACGCCCCGCCCCCTGAGCCGTCAGTCGAGTGTCTCTGCTGCCCTTGTCCTCGCCTCGCCGCGCCGGCCAAACGATGCCGGTAGCCACACTCGCCTTGTCGCATGATGCAGTGCCGAGCGCTGCCGGGCGGCAGCCACTAGTCATGCCCTTGTCCCAGCAGAGCGCTCACGCCTCGGCGCCAAGGCGGCAGGCCGTCTGCCGCCGTCCCTCCGCTGTCTCTCTCTGCGCCGCGAGCGCACCGCGCGCGCGCTCTTCATCGACCCTTGTCTCGGGCTGAGGCAGCATCCGCTCAAAAGGGCCCCTCGCTCATCAGCGCACCGCGAGCGCTCTAGCCCTCCTTCTTCTCCACCATCTCTCCACATCCACACGTCGCTGGCTCGACGTCTCGTCGCTCTCGATGCGACCTCTTCTTCTGCCCTCGCGACGCGGCGCGGTGACGCCCGAGCCTCTGCAGACGCACGCGTTGCCCGCACCACCACCCTCTTACCCCGAGCACATTCACTCGCCCTCACTGCCACCCGATGGCCACTACCTCGCGTCCAGCAGCGGCGCCTGGCCCACACAGCCGCCGCCGACGCCCTCGCCGCACGTACTGCCCGCGACTGATGGCCCTCTCAAGCCCTGGCTCGGCCTTCGGGCACGGCTCTTCCTCTCGCTTCTCTCGCCTAGCCTACTGGCACTGCTCCTCGTCGGCGCCACGACGCTGATCGGCGCACAGGACATTGACGACAAGATCGACGCCGCAAAGCTGCGCCTCGTCGTGGCGTGCAGCGGCGCTGAACAGAGCGCGGCGACGGCACTGAGCATGCCGCACTACCTTGCCGACAGCATCAATCAGCAAACGAGCGAGGCCGTTGAGGCCACAGTCCGAGGAGCGCTTCGCGTGCTGACGCTGGCGTGAGTTGGTGGCTCTGGTCAAGTGCCTTCGTGCCGTGCTGACAGCTCCTGTCTAGGCTGGTGGCGGTGGAGCAGCTGCTCATCTTCCTCACCGACACGTACCGCTCGCTCTTCTTCTGCTTCGTCGAGCTCGTCGTGCAAGGCAGTCTGAGTCTCCTCATGTCCGCCGTTGCGGTGCTCGACGACGTCATTGGCGATGCAGCTACCGGCATCAAGAGCACCATCCAGGCCTCGGTCAGCGGCGTCAATGCGTTCCTCTCTACCACGCTCGGAGGCTTCAACGATGTGCTCAAGCTGATCGGCCAGCATATCGACGTGCCGACTGTGGCGCAGCCCGACCTGAGGTCAGTCCCGCAACACGCTCTAGAAGGACTCTGTGTACTTATCACTTCTCGCTCAGCGCTCTAGACAACGTGAAGCTGCCCGACTCCTTCTCTGCAGGCCTCGTCAAGCTCAACGACACGCTTCCGACGTTCGATGACGTGCGCCAGCGTCTCGATGCGCTCATCTCGCAGCCATTCGAGCAGCTCAAGAGCGATGTGAACTCCAGTGAGTGTGATTCGGCATGTAGCGTACGCCCGGCTAGGCTGACCACTCGCCTACCAGCTCTCTCGACGTTCACATTCGACCGCACTCTGCTTCCTGTGCCGGCAATGCGCACCGCCTCCTTCTGCGCGGACAAGCTCGACACCAAGCCGCTCGATGATCTCGGCGGAGAGCTGCGCAAGCTCATCTACTGGACCGCTGGTCTCCTCGGCGCCGTTGCGCTGCTCCTCGCGGCCTTCAACATGCTCCTCGCCTGGTACTCCTGGCGCTCGATGCGCACGCACGTCGAGCGTACCCGCGAGGCTTTCCTGGCATCCGAAGCGCTCGCATCTGAGCGGCGTGACCGCGACAGCAAGGACTCGAGTGGCTCGCGGTCGGTTCAAAGCAGAGACATGCTCTCGACGCCTCGTCTGCTCTCGCTACTCGAGCTCGCCTCGCACCCGCTCCTCGCGCTGCTAGCCTTCCGCATCGCTCGGCCGCTCGGCATCCGTTCACCGCGAGGCAAGGCACATCTTCGCTGGTGGCTCGCATGGGTTGCACACCCCATGGCGATCGCGGCGCTCGCCATGGGCCTTGCAGGCCTCGCAGCCACGCAGGGACAGATCATTGCTATCCGTGCCGTCGAGTCGCACTACAATGGCGTGAGTGACACCATACTTCATCCGCCCTGCTTTCTCTCATTATCCCTTCCCTTTGTCTGCAGAAGATCGGCGCCTCCTTCGACCAGCTCGGCGACTCGATCCTCGCCGAGATGAATTCGGGCTTCACAGACGCAAGCCACGACTTTGCGAATCGCAGCAACGCCCTCATCATCAGTGCCCAGGACAATCTGGTATGTCGACCGTGACTCGTGGGTCCTTGCGTCATGCTCACGTGTCGTCCGTCAGAACAACAACCTTTTCAGCTGGGTCAACACAACCACCAGCACCATCGTGAGTCGCATCGTTTGCGCATGCTTCATCAGTCACTGACCCTTTCGCAGAACGGCACGCTCAACGAGCTCGTCTCGGGCATCGCCGGCGTGCTCAACGACAGCTTCAGCTCGACGCCGCTCTACACGCCGATGCAGAGCTTCATCGACTGTGCGCTGCTGAGCAAGATTCGCAGCATCGAGAGTGCTCTCAGCTGGCTGCAGTCAAACGCGCATGTCGAGTTCAGCACCGTCTCGGCCGACATTCTGCAGTTCAGCGACGCTCGCGCCGACGAGCTCGTGGCGCCGATCAAGCAGGCTGCACTCGGCTCGGGCGATAGCAACAGCGATGGCGTCGTCGGCTCGGTCGTCAACTCGTACGTGCGGCGCCTCGAGAAGGAGCGCTTCATGTACTGCCTCTTCCTCTGCCTCTACGTCCTCGTGCTAGCGATCGGTACGGCCATCGTCATCCGTCACTGCTCGCCTCGCAAGCCCAAGGAGATCGACGAGCACATCACGCCGTACCACGCTTCGTCACTGCCGCCTTCGCCGCCATATGAAGCTACGCAATCAGGCGCCCAGCAGCAAGACGCGACGGCTCAGGCGCATCGCTCCATCTCGCGGCCGCTGCATCCCGACGTGGCAGCGCTCTACAATGGCGCTCCGGGCACAATGACGCAGGCTGCAAGGCCGTATCAGGGACATCAAGCCGCCCGCTCGTGGGAGTCGCTGCTCGACCGACGCTCCGAGGAAACGTCTCGCACCGGCGCAGCAAGCCCGGCATCGCGCTTTCTCGCCGTGCCTAAGATCTTTCAGCGCACGAGCACCGAAACACAGCGGCAGACGGATGCCGTCACCAGCGTAGGCAACCTGGCTCCGCAGCAGTCTAACCGCGATGGACCCAGCATCCGGTCACGCTCCGTGTACTCGACCGCCAGCGGACAGACGCTGCCTGCTCCACCCGCTCGGCGGAGTCTGGCAGCTCGCGCCCTCGACAAACTGCACGCCGCTGCTGTGTGGTGGTATGCAGCGCCTGCACAGCGTGAAGCGCCTGCACAGAACACAGAGGCTGTGCAGAGCATATCGCCGGGAGCTCCGTCGCCGACGGCGTCTCACGACACGTTTGGCGTCCCGCGCTCTCGCACACGCGATGACGCCAGCGCATGGCACGGCTCCTCCAACAGCATCTCATCGACGTGGGCCGGCACGCCGCTGCGTACACACGCGACAGACCACCAGCCCTTGTCTGCACAGCCTGCCTCGCCGCAGCTGACAGGCGACGGCTTCGGCGGCCTGCTCGTCTCGCCCGAGCAGCAGCAGATGCAGGAGCGCAGACGCCTACGCTTCACGAGCACGCCAACTGACCAGTGCGACGCGCGACGCCGCGCAGCCGAGCTGGCAGGCTCGACGCCCGCTGCTGGCATGGCAGCCTCTCCAAGTGTGGAGCACAAGCCGCAAAGCCGCGCCTCGCCGCTCATGCCGCCAATCGACCGGCTCTCCTGCCTGGCCTACCTGCAGCCCACGCCCTCGCCTCCGAAGCCCCTACCACCGCAGCCGCGCGCATTCGGCTCCGGCTCGCCGCTGCTTCCGCCGCTCGATCGTCTGTCGTGGCAACGAGCGCCGCCTCGTCCGCTGCCAACGCCGCCAAGCCAGACGGCGCAGCCTTTGCGCTCCGCCACGCGTCCGCACTCGCTCAGCGGCACCATCAGCGCGGCGCCGACGAGCGTCTCAGCGCAGCCGTCTCGCGCCTCACTGCCCGTGCCACAGCCACAAGGCGTCATCCGCCCGGTCCCTCTCCGACCACACTCCTTCTCTCGCGCAGCCGCAGGCGGCATGCATCCACGAGCCGCGGCGCTCAGCACTATCTCCGAGCGCGACAGCTCCGGCTCAGCCGGCACGCGCACCGCACACTACTTCTGATACCCCTTGGTCGCAGACCACTGATGGCAGATGAATGATATATCGTCACACTCACGTATGCAGCCCCCTCGCCCCATGCCTGCACCCCTGTCTAGGCCGCGGCCGCGGCCTTCCGTGCCTTTTTGGCCGCCTTCCGCGCCGCCCGTTCCTCCTCCGTCTCGCCCTCTCGCTTCTTGCTCTTCCCTGCGGGAGCCTCCTCCGGCGGCGGCACGAACGCCTTCTCGCGTTCGCGCTCGCGCTCCTTTGCGATCTCGGCCTGTCGCCGCTCGCGCTCCTCGACCTGGCGTGCCTTCTTCTCCTTTGGCTTGAGGAAGTACTCGCCGGACTCGATCTGCAGGTCGATCTTGCTCATCTGCGGCGCCGGCGGGAAGGGCGTGTAGACCTTCTTCTTCGCCGGCGCTGCTCCACCGACAGGTGCGGCATTGGCGCCCGACGGGCCAGCGGCGGCAGCTGCCGCAGCCGGCTTCTTCGCCTTGACATTGCGCTTCTTGAACTTGGGCAGGAAGCGGTCCCACGACTCCTCGGCGAGCTTCGGGTCCTTTGCCAGCTCGCGCTTGATCATGAGCTCCTGCAGAGGGCATGCGTCAGTCGCCAGGACATGCGCCATCGGGTGCAGAGAAGCATCGCACCTTGATGTGGTAGATGGGGTGGATGTTCTTGAGGCAGTCAATGACAATACGCCGAACCTCCTTCAGGCTCTTGTACGGGCCCATGGCGCTGACTGTGTTGCCCTGCACGAGCACGTAGCAGCCCGTAAGCAGCTCAATGGCCTGGAGAAAGGGACAGAGGTCAGCTCTGCAGCAGACGGGCTGAAGACAGCACACGACAAACCTTAAGCGTGCTGCCGTTGGGCCCGATGATACGCTGCCGCCGCTTGACGAAGCGCTCCTTATTGCGCACGAGGTTGCCGATCTTGATGATGTCGCTCGCCACGCCATCGTCCAGGATCTTCACCGCCTGTAAACAATTGGTGAGCGCTAGCTCTGAGTTGTGTGCCTTGCTCGCAGCGGCACCGGCCATCCCACCTCGGCAACCGAACTCACCTGCGTGAAGGGCACACTTCGGCTGAGCAGCTTGATGAGGTCGCGCGCCTTGAGGATGATGTAGGGGTCGTACGTCTTGCGCGTGGTGCGCACCGTCATGCTGCCCTCGACCAAGTCGAGCGTCGCCGTGAGGCCCTGCGCCGCCGCCGCATCAGCCGCTGCGCAGCGGTGGGCAGCGCCAGGGCGCGAGACTCACATGCTTGTCCAGCGCAGCCGTGACGGCACCCCAGCTCTCGCGCAGCCGCCGCTCCACGTACTTTGGGAAGAGCGTCGAGAAGCTGCGGAGGGCGTCAGTAAGGTGGCGGCGGGCCGAGGCGCGCTGTCCGACGCACCTGCTCTCCTCGGTGAACGGCCCGGCCTTGTTGTCGTCGGGCGTGAACTTCTCCACGTGCCAGTGGTTGACATCGTCGGTGTCCCATGGCTGGACGTACACAGCCATCAGCGTCTGCTGCCGCATCTGTGGCGCGGCCACGACGCACCTTGTCCTTGCGGTAGCGCTTGTTCTTGTTCACAGGCGCAGCGTCGCCGGCAGCGCTCGAAGCGCCGGCATCGGCGGAAGCCGCGGCAGCCGGCTCAGACTCGGAGTGCGTGCGCTTCTTGGCCATGCTGGCGGGAGGTGTGACGCAGGTGTGATGGCGAGATGAGGTGCAAGAGGCAAGAAGCGTCGCTCCACCGAGGCGAACCACGCGCGCAGCCAAATTATTTCGCCAGCCGCGAGGGCGCGCAACTCCGCGGGCGCCGCGGAGCAGCGCGCTGGCCAGCCAAGCCTCCACGGCGCCTCGAAGCGAGCTCACAGCAAGACGAGAGGGCAGCGTGCAACGTTGCATCTGATTGACCAGGTGTGCAGCCGGCAGCGAGCTGTGTGAGAGTGCAGGTGGGGTGTGTATGTATGTACGCGAGGGGAGACCCTCGAATGTGAATGCTGGGTGAGGAAGGCGGCGAAGAGCGCACGGGCAGAGGAAGTATGATGCAGAGGGTGAGAGAGAAGACGAATGCCGCGACAGAGAATGAGTGGATGTGGGTGAGTGAGTGTGCGTGTAGCAAGTGCAATGAGGGGACGACGGCGTCTAGGCATGTGTGTGCGGAGCGGGAGCAGAGGCAGGAGAGGCGGGCGTGCTTAGAGCAGCAGCGAGGCCACGGCGGGGCGCTTAGAGCAGCAGCGAGGCCACGGCGGCGCCGCAGACGAAGAGCGCCGCCGAGCGCACCGAGAGCGTCGGCGCGCCCGAGCTCTGGCCGCCAGACGACGTCGAGCCGCCGTTGTTGTTGCCTGCCGAGCTGCCGCCGCCGGTGCTGCTGCCCGTCGGCTCCGAGCCGGCCGAGCTCGTCGTCGACGACGGCGGCGGCGTGCGCGCCTCGATGATGAGTTCTGCGCCCACCTCGGCGAGTCCGTACGTTGCCGTCATCAGATGCGCGCTGAGGGCGATCGGCACGATGCTGGCATCGACGACGCGCAGGTTGCTCGTGCCGTACACGAGCAGGTTGGCATCGACGACGCCGCCGTCGGCGCGCGGCAACTGCGAGCACGTCGAGCTCGGGTGGTACTCCGTCTGCGCCTGGTTGCGGATGAACGCTTCGAACTGGCGGTCCGTCTGCACGCCGCTGCCCGGCGACTGCTCGTTGCCCAGTGCAGCAGCCAGCGGCTGCGTCTCGCCAACGCGCCGTGCCAGCTTGAAGCCCTCGCGCATGATCGCGAGGTCGATGGCGGCGCTGAGGTACTGCGGGTCGATAGCCGGCGCCTGGAAGGGGTCGGCACTTGTGGCTAAAACGGTGCCGCGCGAGAGAGGCGTCTGACTAGCCAGCTGAATCTGTATGCTGCCGAATACGTATGCGAAGAGCAACTCCAGAGGGCTGCCATTCGCGGCTGGATCCAAGACTTTGTCGAGCTGCGCCGTCATCGTCGCGTTCCACGCGCGCTTGACCTCGTCGCGCATGTTGGCGGCGCTGATGCGCTGCGCCACCTCGGAGCGCGCGTCGTTGACCAGATCGGCGGCGCTCGAGCCGAAAAGTGTCGTCATGTTGACGTAGCCAATGGCCGAGTTGACGAACGAGTTCTGAATGGCGCTGGAGGAGGGGTCAGTAGGCGTCAGAGCGGCCAAGCGTGCAGACACGCACCTCGCGTCCGGGCCCGTCACAGGGTACGAGCCAGAGCCGGCAGCCCAGGAGACCGACGAGGCCAGATGATCTTGCAGGTTGTGGCCCACACCGGGCAGATCGATGATCGAGTCAATGCCGATCCTCTGCAGCTGCTGCGCGTCTCCGATGCCACTGAGCTGCAGGATCTGCGGCGAGTTGATGGCGCCGCCGCTGATGATGACCTCGCGGCGTGCGTTCACCGTGTGCACCGTCTGGCCCGAGGCCGCGGCGTACTGCACACCGGTCGCTCGGACTGCGTTGGCGTCCGAGGCGTCGGTCAGGACCTTTGTCACGGTGTGGCCCGTGAGCACCGAGAGGTTGGGCCGGTCCTGCGCCGTGTCGAGGTAGCCGTTACGCGAGAAGGAGCGGCTCCAGTCGTTGGGGTTGATGGAGCTCTGGGCCACAAAGGCGCCCCAGTTCTCGCCGCCGTAGCTATCGCTGGAGATCGCTGTGCCCTGTCGGAAGTGTCAGCTTCAATCGCGCCTGCAGATCGGTACACCGCCGCTACTCACCGTCGCGGCCATGCTCTGCAGGAAGTCGTTTGTGCTCGAGTATGCGACGCCGGGCCACGACGTGTAGATGGACCCGTCTTGGCCGTGCGAGGCGGCATTGTAGCTGAGGTCGGGCAGCACCTCCTGCACCGAGGCGCTCGGCGGCACGAAGTGCTCGCTCTTCTTCATGGCTCTGTAGACGTTGTCCCACCCCCAGCGATCGCTGTCGCCAGCCAGGGCGCCCCAGGAGTTGTGCTCCGCCGCACTGGCGCGCACCATGTAGAGGCCGTTGACGGCACTGCTGCCGCCGAGCACCTTGCCGCGCGGCCACGCCAGCTGGCGCCCGCCCATCTCCGCCTGGCCCTCGGTCTGCCAGTTCCAGTCCTGCGCCGAGCGCAGCGCCGAGTTGTACAGGTTGCCCGCGGGCACGAGGATGCGCTCCTGGCCCGCGCCGTACGCATCGGCGCCCGCCTCGATGACTGCGACGGTGAAGTTCGAATCCGCCGAGAGGCGGTTCGCGACGACGAGGCCGGCGAGGCCGCCGCCGACGACGACGTAGTCGAACGTCTGGCCGCTGAGCGTGTTGCCGTTGCCCGTGACGCTGCGGCGCAGCATGCCGGCGAGCGGCGAGTCCTGCGAGCTGAACGATGGCGCGCGCCGCTGGGTCGAGGCGCCGCTGACCGCACTGGCGGCCGCGACGACAAGCAGCGCCGAGGCGGAGGCGCCGGCGAGCTTCATGGTGAGAGAGAGAGAGAGAGGGGTGCGCGGTGCTGTTGTGCCAGCAAGCGTGTGAGAGAGGTGCGTGCGCTGCCGAGAGACTGGAGAGGTGGTGGTTGCGAGAAGGCCCGGCGGCGAGGTAGAGTGCTTGAAAAGTGGCGCTTGAGGTGACAGGGGGCAAGAGGGCGCCCGAGGGGGTGGCACTCCCTTATGGGGCACTTCACCTTGCGCCGCCTGCGGCTGTGCTGTGCCTGGCGCTGCCGCTGCTGCACGCGCTGCATCTCGCTGCTCCCTCTCGCCGCTGCAAGCGAAGTGCGGGCACACGACCGCTGCGCTTGGCCTTTGCGCTCTGAGCTGAGCTTGCTGCTGGGTGCGCTTTCGCCGCTCGCTCTGCACACTGCGCGGGTGCCGTCTGTCGAGCGAACCCTTGATCGGAGATGCACGCGCGTCATGCTGCTTTTGCGCTCTGCAGCTGCCGCACCGCGAGACGAGACCGCGGACTTGCGCGGCAGCCGCGCGTGAGCGCCAAGCCTTCTCTTGCACGGCACGTCGGCCGTGGCAGCTCCGTCGCCGCCATGTGCCTCCTCGGCCCATGCGCCGTCGATCTGGCGATGGCACCCCGACGCCGATGCTTGCTGACCTCGCAGCGGCTGCCACGAGGTGCGGCGCTGTCGCGGCAGATCCGTCGCCTAGGCCGTCCCTCAACGCTCGGCCATGTGGCGCTGCTTCCTCTCGGGGTGCGGTGGACCTCGAGCGTGACAGCGGTACGCGCAGCACCGTCTGCCTGCGCTGCACCTTGACCACGCCGAGCTCGCAGCACGAGCTTGGCCAGCATCGCGCATGCAGATCGCAGCAGCACGCATCTGTTCTCTGTTCTCTGCACGCTGCGGCCGATGCGTCACGGCATATGCGACCAGCCGCACAAGCGCAAGCACGCGGCCTGCCAAGGCTGCCGGTCCAGGGGCCGGCACGCGTGGGGCGCGCTGCGTCGCAGCTGCGAGAGCGAGAGGGGTCGGGCCGCGCGGCGCTGTGGGCTGCTCTGCCGCGGAAGTGCGCCGCCGACGCCGGCCCCGGTGCGGCCGAGAGCAGCCTCGTGACAGCCGAACATTCTCGTGCGGATGCGTCTCGTCGTGTGCCTGCCTCAGCCGCGGCTTATCCGCGCGCCGTCCGTGCGTCCCTCCCACAACCTCCTCTCTCAAGCCGCACTGCCATGGACCACGGCGGCATGGATCACGGCGGCATGCACCACGGCGGCGGCGGCATGGACGACGGCGGCAGCTGCCTGCCGGGCGCGCACTGTGCGCCTGCGCCGCCGTGCAAGATGAACATGCTGTGGAACCGCGATGCGACGAACGTGTGGTGAGTGCGACGTGGAGGCTGCTGCAGCCGCGGCTCCTGCCGTGTCTGACACTCTGCCGCCCAGCATCATCTTTCCGAGCTGGCAGATCACCACCGGCGCCACGCTGCTCGGCTCGCTCGTCCTGATCATGCTCCTCGGCATCGCGTACGAGTACGTGCGTCTCTCCATCCGCACTCTCGATGCGCGTCTGGCAGCCGCACACGGCCTCGCCGGCAGCACGCCACATGGGCTAGTGCACCGAAGACGCGCCAGTGTGCTGCCGACGAGCGCGGCGACGGCGGTGGGCAATGGCTTGCCGAGTGGCATGAGGAGGACACTGAGTGGGCGAGACGAGGAGGGTCCGGCGGCCAGACGGAGAGGCATCATGTGAGTCGCAGGTCGAAGGCAGAGGATGCAGAGACAGTACGGTGCTTTGAGTCTGGCGACATGGTCGTCCGCGTGCCTCGCATTGGAAACCGGACTGCGGCTCGATACTGGCAGGCTAGAGGAACGGATGCCAGCCTGCCACGCCAGTCCCTCGTCGGCTGCATGCTGCCCGAGCGTCTGTGTGCAGTGCACTGCGCATTCATGCGCAGAAGGCTTTACGCCCGCTGCCATCGCTGACCACTCACCTTCTACAGCCCGCCGCTGCTCATCCCGCCGCGCGCCCAACTGCTGCGCTCGGCGCTGTACGGCGTCTCGGTCGCGCTGTCCATGACGCTTATGCTCATCTTGTAAGTCGTGCCACGCTGTCGTCCAGCCTGCTTCATTCGTGCATCTTGCTGACTCGCTCGCTTCAGCATGACGTGCGTCTCTCAATCGCGCGCACGGGTGCGCTGCCCGCTCACCTCTCTCCCTCTACTCCGCGCTCAACAGATACAACGCGCAACTGTGAGTTCACACTCTCTCTCAGCTGTGTGCGCACAGCTCACATTTACCTCACGTAGCATCGCAGCCGTGCTAGCAGGCGCCGTGATCGGGCACTACCTCTTCTCGCGCGACCTGCAGCACCAGGTGGGCGACGGCGTCGACAAGGGCGTGGGCTGTCACTGAGAGGGCTAATGATGATGGTGATGATAATGACGGGGAGAGGAGTGCTGGTATTACAGGAAGGAAGCAGACGGCTCATTGAGGTGGCCGCGGCTGCGGTGGCGAGCCCTGCGGCTGGCCCCACGCTGCGGCACTCCATTGCGTGCCGGGCTGCTGCGGGTCATAGGCGGCGTAGTCCTGCTGCTGCTGGCCTTGCGCCTGCGGCTGCTGCTGCTGCTGTTGCTGCGCCGCGTTCCATCCCCATGCCTGCTGCTGCTGTTGCGGCGGCATCGCTGCGTGCTGGCCGTACTGGCCGTAGTTCTGGCTCCACTGCTGCTGCTGAGGCTGCGCGCCAGGCCAGCGCTGCTGCGGCTGTGCATAGTACGGCTGCTGCTGTGCGTGCGGGGCAGCGTACTGATACGCGCCAGTGCTCTGCGCCTGCTGCTGCCACTGATGTGCGAACAGCGGGTTGATGTGCGCGCCAGGAGGCGGAGCTTCGCCAGTGAGGAAGATGGGTGGCGGCTGTGCCGGCTGTGCCTGTGCGAGCGCCGGAGAGGCGGTTGCAGACGAAGAGGAGCCGGCGGGCTCTGCCGAGTCCCAAGAAACTTGCGGCTTGGCCGGCAGGCCTGCGGGCCTCGAGAGCGGCAAGCCAGCCTTGGCGACGCCATTCGACGAGCCCTGCGATGCGGCTCGCTCGCTCTGCGCGCTCAGCCCCGCGGCGACGCGAAGCGGCAGTGCAGAGACGGCACTTGTGGAGGGCGCCGGCGTCCACGCGCTCGGCTCGTCGTACGGCAGCGGCATGGCTCTGCCCTCTGCCCTTGATGGACCGCCGGCGTTGCCGTTGCTGAGCGGCGCATCAAAGTCCGGCCTTGATGGCAAGCCGCCCGTCCTGCCGTTGCCTCTCTGCTGGTATCCACCGTCTCCCTCGTTGCCCTTCCGCTTCCCTGCTCTCTTTTTGCCCGCGGCCCCTCCTTTCTTGCGCGCCGCTCTTGCCGCAGCTTCGGCCTCATCGTCGCTAAAGTCGCGCTCGTGCGCATCGACCTCTTCGTCGTGCAGGTTGCTGGCGTCGCTGCCCTTCTCCTGCCGGAGCTGCCGGGTCAAGACGTACACGCTGCTCGCGGGGTCATACAGCACCGCACGCCCGATTGTGACGCCGACGCGCTGCACGTCGTCGGCGGACTTGAAGCGCAGAGAGTAGAGCGGTGCAAGGACGGAGCCAAAGGTCTCGTACACCTGTCGGATGGAGTCAGCGAGACGAGGAGCGCGGCGTGGACGACCTGCACTCACCACGCCCAGCACAGTGCGGTCCTCAAACGCCAGCGTACTGCCGCTATCCAGCACGCTGTACTCTCCCTCGCCCTCTCCCTCTCTTCCCGCCTGATCTCTCGGCCGCGGGCGTGCCTGCTGTTGCTGGTGCGCCTCGCTGCCCGGCTGCTTGCGCGCCACGTCCTGCGCCACAATCACAACGCTGTCGACGATCGAGAGGATGTGGCCCAGCGGCCGCAGCTCGACGTGCTCGGCTACCTTTTCGAACGGCAATGGCTCTGGTGGCGGCTCGATGGCCTCGTTGGCCGTCGTAGGGCCTGAAAATGGATCGCGCGGCCCACTGCGCCCCGCCTCGTCGTCTGACTCATCGTCACTCATCATGGCTCGTGGGCGCTTCTTCTTGCCGCCGGCTTCGGACTCGCTGGATGACGACGACGAGGACGAGTCCGAGTCTGAATCTGAGTCAGATGAGTCCGAATCAGAGTCCGAAGAGTCGGAAGAGGCAGCGGCTGCAGGTGCGGCGGCCGAGATGGGCGCCTCGCCGATCGAGACGAGCGCGCGGTTGAGCATAGAGCGGGCGGCGGCGTCGTCGGCTGCGCTGGCCACCTCAGCAGGCGGCGCTGCGGTCTCAGCCACGCTGTACACAGCAGTTCAGGGTCAGCAGTGGAGCAGTACTAGGGCAATCTTTGCAGTAGCCCAGCACAACGACTCACTCCTGCACGGCCGCCTCGCCCTCCACTGCGTCGTCTCCCACCATCTCTGCCTCCTGCTCCGCCGGCGCCTCATCGTCCCAGCCCGGCGGCAGCACACCTCTCGATCCGCGCGCCGCCAGCACTGCGGCGCGCAGCTGCACGAGCTCCTCCTCCTGTGCGCGCAGCTTGGCCTCGAGCGAGAGGAGCGTGGGGTTCGGCGGCGGCACGGCATCGGTTGCGGCGATGTGCGCGAGGTCGTCTAGCACAGCGGCGGGCGCGGATGCCGGCGACTCTATCGGTGAGGCAGGGGCATCGACTGCTGGCTCCGATGCTTCGTCAGACTGCATGGGCTGCGCAGGCGCTGCAGAGGCATGCGCGTGAGGTGCAATGTGCTCCTCGGGCGCCGGCGCTGCGGCCTGCGCCTGCTCTGCCTCTGCCGGTGCCTGCATCGCCGAGCCGTACTTTCGCGAAAGAAGAGAGACTGATGAGGCGAGAGATACGCGAGCGAATCGGTGCTGAGCGCTGAGATGGATGCGGCGGCGGTGCGAGAGGTGCGGAGGAGAGGAGGAAGCGCCTGCCTCCACGCCGCGGCTGTGCCAAATTTCGCTCGGCCGAGCAGCGCGCCTTGCGAGCCGCGGCTCTACTCGACTTCACGCTGCGAGAAGAGCTTCTCGTGCGCGCCCCGCCTTCTGCTCCTCTCTCCACCCCAATCCTCCAGACAAGTGCCGCACAGCATGCCCGACGGCAAGAAGCGCCCGCGCAAGGTGCGTCGCATGACTGCTGCTGCACACGTCGCTGCCGCATGCTGACTCGGAGACACAGCGCGCTCGCAAGGCCAAGCCCGACGACGAGGCGCAGCCAGCTGCGGCCGCACCGCTCGAGACGCCAGAGCCGGCCGCTGTCAGCGTCGCTGCCGCCGCACCGCCAGCTGCACCTGTCGCAGCGCCAATCCAGGCAGCACCAGCCGGTGCCGCAGCTGCGCCAGTCTCGCGCTCCAAGTCCTACGCCAAGCCCGCGCCGCCCGCTCCAGCATCTACGGCTGAAGCAAGCGCGACCGGCGCCTCGTTCTACGAGCGCGTCAACCCGCACAAGCCCTCGGCGCTGCCACGCCTGGCCGCCTCGCGCGGGCCGCGCAAGTACACGCTCAGCGTGGCGCTGCCAGGTGCGATTGTGCGCAATGCACAGACGCCCGAGCTGCAGGCGCGCCTGGCGGGACATGTGAGTGCGCTGTGACCGTGCGAGTCGCCGGGCGAGGGCTGAGCGGCATGCACGCAGATCGCACGCACGTGCGCCATCTTCTGCGTCGACGAGATCGTCGTGTTCGACGAGGGCGCCGTGCGGGAAGAGGGCGAGTGGAAGGGCAAGGCGCGCGAGGAGAACGACGGCGGCTGGGGCGACGAGGGCGGCGAGCAGGCGCAGCAGCAGCAAGCTGGCGCACCCCGAGGCTTCGACCCGAACGCCTTCTTGGCGCGGCTGCTGCAGTATCTTGAGACCCCGCAGTGAGTCATGCCCTGGAAAGCGCTGGGACAGGCCAGCGCTGACGATGCCTGCGAAGATATCTGCGCAAGGCTCTCTTCCCGATGCATCGCGATCTGCGCCTAGCCGGTCTTTTACCCCCTCTCGATCTGCCACACCACCTCCGCTTCGAAGACCACGCGCCGTACCGTGAGGGCGTGACCGTCGATGCGCCGCACTGGGCACACGCAGCGGCAGGGAATAGGAGGGCGCCGGAAGGAGTGGAGCAGGTCTGGGTCAATGTCGGCCTGCGAGACCCGATTGAGGCGGACGTCAAGGGCGCGCAGGTGCCGACGGGCGCTAGAGTGACGGTCAAGATGCCAGAGGGCGCACGGCATAAGGGTGAGTCGTTCCCAGTTGCCTAGCTCGTGCCCCTGCTCACACGCGGGTCCGGGTGAAGGCCGCCTGGTCTCGCCGCGCGAGCCCGTCGAGGCGCACGGCCAGTACTGGGGCTACTCTGTCCGCCTCTGCCCTTCGCTCTCCAATGCCCTCACCACTGCGCCCTTCTCTCCGGCCGGCGCAGCTGCGACAGGCTATGACTTGGTGATCGGCACGTCCGAGCGCGGCGCTCCTTTGACGCACGTCCTCTCGGCGACGGCGCTCGGCACGTCGGTGCCGTACCAGGTCGAGGGCGCGACGCGGGAAGCGCAACCGCTTCCGGCCTTTGACCACGCACTCGTGGTGCTGGGCGGCCTCAGTGGCTTGGAAGTGGCGGTCGAGGCGGATGCGGGAGTGCAACTGAGCGCAGATGAGGCACATGAGCTGTTCGATGCGTGGATCGACGTGGCGGAGGGACAGGGCAGTCGGACGATCCGCACAGAGGTGAGTTGCGCCGTGTCGCCCGTTCGCGCCTTGCTTGCAGGCCGCATGTATAACGTCGGGCCTTGCTCACACTGCATCTCGCGTCGCCAGGAAGCGCTCATGATCACGCTTGCGCGTCTCAAGAGCTCACTCGAGGGGTTGGGTCGATGAGCTGCGGCATGCAGCCGTTACACGCTTCAAGAGAGGGCCGAGAAGCCATGTCATCGCAATCGCACCTGCTCCTCCATGTCGCACAGCGGCACGTATCGCACCCTGAGAGTGGCGTGTCAGCTGCGTGGGAGGGCGGTGTCGAGAGGACTACGCACCCCATCAGCGACGAGCGCGTCACTTTGCCATGCTCGTCCTTGTCGATCTGGATGATCTCTCTGCGCGCCACGGTGTCAGCCGCACCGCATGTGAAGAGGAGCAGCGACGCGCTGAGTCACTCACTGCTGCCCGTCAGCGCCCTGTACGGGACACACGAGGCGCCCCGGGCTCGCCAGCTGCTGCAGCAGCGCCGGCGGCACGTCTGAGGGCGCCGCGGCACCGACGTGGATGGCGGCGTAGGGCGCCAAGCTGGGATAGCCTGGCGGCCGAGAACACATGAGCATCGAGGGCAGAAGGTAGTGCTCGAGTTGTCGCTCGCTCACCTTGACGGCCATCGCCGACATGCAGCTGCACGTTGCCCTCGTCCAGATCAGCGCCGAGGCCATCGTCGCGCAGGCTGGCTTCAGCACGCTGCACCAGCTCCGCGATGTGCTCGACGCCCACGACCTGCTTCGCTCCCGCGCGTCTGAGCACAGCGCACAGGTAGCCACTGCCGCTGCCCACATCGAGCACCCTCGCATCCTGGAGCGAGACGTAGGGCGCCAGAGCGCACGCGAGCAACGCATGCATGTGCGGCGCACTGATTGTCGCGTTGTGCCCGATGGGCGCGGGTGCGTCGGCGTAGGAGTCGTGCGGTGGGCGCAGATAGTGTGCTCGGTCCGTCGCTTCGAAGGCGGAGATGACCGAGGGCACGGTGAGCAGCTCGGCGCGCACCAGGTTTGCGACGAGGCCGGCGTTGCTGCGTGAGCTGTGCGGGAGATGAGTGCTGCACTTGCGCAGGGCGCTGCCGCTCGACGCACCCGCAGCGCCAGGCCATGATCGCAAGTGAGCTTGAGGAACAGCAAGCTAGGCGTCTGGCTCGTGATTGTGCACCAAAAAGCCTGTTGCTGTCGCGCGTGGCTGGCTGCCTGCTCGCTGAATGAGGTGCTGAGAGTGCCGCCGGCGTGGTCGGGCGCGGCGAGGTGGAGGTGGGGGAGCGGACAAAACAAGCTGCGGGGAATTTTGTATTGCATCGCGCGGCAAGTTGTAATCTCGATGCGCCGTCGCCGCCCTGGCCTCGCTCGCGCCCTCGTGGCCGGCGCACCCATCGAGAAGCGCTCGCAGCGCGGAAAGGCGACGTATTACTACCAGAACGGTCAGCCGCAGCGCCTCTTCTGTCCGGAGTGGCGCCAGTGCTCTTCTGGCTGTGTCTGACCTTAGGGCTCCGTGGCAGCCCTGGCGGAGAAGTCCGCGCGCGCTTGAACGCCCTTGCCGGCTGCGAGAACATCGCGCAGCACGCAGACGGGCGGCGCGGCGGCCGCGCGGCGCAGCAGCAGGGCACAAGCAGCAGCTCAGCGCCGCGCGCGGGCCACGTGCTGCTCCCTCACCCTCATCTCCCAGCCCCCTGCCCGCATCGCCGCCCCGCTGCCGTCTCCGCTGGCTTGCCTCTCAAACGCACACGCACGCTCCTTCTCTGTCCAGCGCAATGGATGCCGACGACGCCTTCACCTCCGTCACCTGGGACCGGCGCGACGATGCGGCGCTGCACAGCGGCAGCGGCAACGGCGCCGGTGCCTCCTCCTCACGCACACTCGACGAGGGCGGCTTCACCTCGGCGCCAGGACCGGCCACGCCCGGCATCGACGGCCTGACAAGGCACGCACTGGCACCGCTCGCGCGCGGCACGCACGAGGCCGACGGCGAACAGCCGGCGTGGCAGGGCTTCCTGCGCGTGCAGGTGTGCGAGCCGCGCAAGGAGCACGAGGGCACAAAGGAGATGTTCTGCAGCTACGGCATCCGCGCAGAGGTGAGTGCGTGCGGCGACAGGTGGTGGGAGAGGCGAAGGGGAGCAGAGATGGGCGAGATGGCTAGGGGCAGGGTCAGACGGGCAGCTGGCGAATGGCAAGCACACAGCAACGAGCGGCGCATGGAAAGCTGCGCGCGCTCTGTGAACTCCTGCATGGGTGACGATATGCCACGCATCGGTGGTGCAGATGCTTGGATGCTGCTGCTGGCGTGACACCCTGCACCACGAAGTCTCGCCTCCCTCGGACAGCCCACTGACGCTCTCTCTCAGACGAACCTGGCACACTTCAGCCGCACGCGCCTCACCACCCGGCGGCGCTTTCAGGACTTTGTCTTTCTGCGCGAGAACCTCAAGAAGGACTTTCCCGCATGTCTTGTCGCGCCGCTGCCGGACAAGCACCGCATGGGTGCGTGTGATGCCCGCTCAGGGTCTGCCTGCGCTCACGCCTCGTCGCAGAGTACTTTACGGGCGACCGCTTCAGCAGCGAGTTCATCGAGCGGCGGCAAGCAGAGTGCGTCACGGCCAGACAAGCGTCGCGCCGGGCTCCACTGACGCTCCCTTAGCTTGCAACTCTTCCTCGAGCGCGTCTGCCGGCATCCGATCTTGCAGCGCGCACAGCTGCTGCGCACGTTCCTCGAGTCGACAGAATGGGTGCGTCGCGGAGACCATGCCGAGACGCGCCACCTGCTGACCTGCTGCAGCACGTCGACATGCACTCGCACGTCTCGGCGTCGAACGCCAACGCATCGGCCGACGGGCATTCGGGGCCGGGCGGCAGTGCGCCCGGCGGCCTGCTCGACGGCCTCACCGACACGCTGCTCAATGCCTTCTCCAAGGTGCGCAAGCCCGACGAGAAGTTTGAGGCGATGAAGGAGAAGCTCGAGAAGCTCGAGGAGGGCCTCGGCAGCACGGAGCGTGTCGTGATGCGAGCGCGCGCCCGGCACGGCGGTGAGTGGTCCCTGCGTGTGATGGACTGATCCCCGCGCAGCTCACACGCTGACGGTCATAGGACCGCCTCCCCTTGCCCCTCCCCCGAAACCGCCGACGCCCTCGATTGCCTCTCGCCTGCGTCTGTCTTCCGCGCCGTCGGGCCAACGACCCTCGTCCATCACGCCCGTGCCGCACTCGTCTACGTCTGCGCTCTCCTCGCCTCTCTCGTCGCCCGTGCTCTTTGCGCCGAACCTTGGTCTTGACCCGCAAGACCTGGCCGGCGACTATGAGGAGTTCGCCAGTGCCATCGAGGGCCTCGGCTATCTCGAGAGCGGCATCACCGAGCCGCTCAACCGCTTTGCCGCGGCGAACCTCGAGTGGGCACGCCTGCAGCGCCAGCTGGTGAGCCACACGTCAGGAGCACTGAGCGTCGCCCTCTCACACACCCTCGCAGGCGTCCAACTCGACGGACGACATGCTCTCGCACACGCATGCGCTGCTCGCCTACACGCACTCGCACCGCTCTGTGCTGCGGCTGCGCGACCAGAAGCAGCTCGACTTCGAGGAGCTGACCGACTATCTCAGCTCCGTCGTCACGGAGCGCGACCGGCTGGCCAGCCTGAGCAGCCCGCACGGCGCGGGACACGGCCACGGCGGCGTGCGTGGCGCCGGCATCAGCGGCTACCTGCGCGACCGTGTCGACAGCCTGCGTGGCGTCGACGAGGAGCGGACGCGCGTGCAGCGCATGCAGCGGCTCGATGGGCGCATCCAGGAGGTGAGCGCAGCAGCAGCGAGGCCATAGTAACGACGCTCACACTCGCCTGCAGCTGCAAGACGCCGTCACGACCTCGCACGACATCAGCGTCGCATTCAGCCAGCAGGTGGCGCGCGAGAACACCGTCTTTACGATGGCCAAGGAGCAGGAGGTCAAGGAGATGCTCGGCACGTACGTCGACGGCCAGATCGACATGTGGCGCCGCGGCGAGGAGCTGTGGAAGAACGTGCTCGATGCGTGGCCAGAGCAGGAGACATGAGGGCGAAGGCCAATGCATCGATAGAGGCGCAACGGGTGTGATCGGAGAGTGGCCGGCTGAGAGGGTGACTCGTTCAAGGTAGGCCGGACGACAAGCGGCCCGCTCCGGGCGGGTGCAACTCGTGCTGTCGAACGACGATCCGATCAGATGTTGAGGAGCATGGCGAAGGCTGTGCATGGCACATTCCAGGACGCCGTCGGACCGCACCGCTGTGCAGATCCTCAGGTGTCTGACAGCGTGGCATAGGCAGCCTGCAGTCGGGACCACCAGACCCACGGGAGCGCGGCGGCTGCAGATCCTCACGAGCACAGCCCGCCGTGCGCTCCGCTCCGCAGCCATTGTCCGCCTCCGCGGCGTGCTTGAGGCGCAGCAGTCTGCCTCGCAGCCACAGCATTCCGAGCGGCCGGTACCAGCAAGCTGTCCGAGTCTCTCAGTGATCGTCGCGCGTGGCGTCGAGGCGGTGCTGGCGGGGCTGGCGGCATGCATCTGCCTGTCGTGCCGTGGCTGCGGCGCGTTGCACCCTGCGCACCGCTGTTCTGGGCCGAACGGGTCCGGCCTCGGCTGGACCAGCGCGCAGACCGCAGCACTCAGCGCACCGGAAGCAGCGGCACCGTCATGCGTGAGCTGCTTCTTCTGCAGAGAAGCATCCATCCGCCTCGAGGTCGGAGGAGCGGCTGCGGCGAGCACAGCCTCGTCGCGTCCCCAGAAGGCAAGAAGGGGATTTCACACGGTGATCGACGCGCGCTGCGGCACGCCGTGCCTTCTCGAAAGCCGCGGCGCGGGCCGAGGTCGCAGCGGCTCAGCGCGCAGGCGCCACGTCGCTCGCGGGTGGCGGCGCGAGTGATCAGGTGTTGCTCTGACGACATGCTGCGCTATCTGACGCCGGCGCACGAGCCACCCCGGCACCAGGCACGGCCTAGAAGTAGCGTCGCCGGCTGGCATGTGCCCGACAGCGCCAGCAGCAGCTCGCTGCTCGTGCTCCTTCCGCGCCGAAGGCAGCCGCAGCGCTATCAGACTCCGCAGGAGCGAGCCGAGCCGCTGCACGCTCTGCAAGGCGACGGCAGCGCTCAGCATCAGTGCAGCGTTGGCGTGGGCATGACTTCATGCTGTTCGGAGCTGATGCTGGAAGGGGCGAGCCGGTGCGAGAGGCCGTGCCCAAGCAGGAAGGTCCACACGGCATGCGGCATTCGGCCTCCTGGCCAGCGCGGCATGCCGGCACCCTTCACCCTTGCCCCTCTTTCTCCTGCCTAATTACGCACTTTGCCCGAGAGGCGCACTGCGAGCGGCACCCCTGCAACTGATGACGCGCATCCTCGCGGCAGCGCTGAGCCGCACCGACCTGTGCTGCCACAGCAGGCAGCGCTCAGCAGCGTCGCCGGGCGACGAGAAGGCTGAGCGAGGTGAGGACGAGCGAGTCCCGCGCCGTCGGGGTGCTCGCGGTGGCGGCCTGCGCGCGGGGCGCGGGAGCAGGGCGAGGGAGCGGAGCGGCGCACGGCGCATGAGGCGGTGCCGGGCTGCGCGGCGGCAGAGAGCAACACGCAGCGAGCATGTGGAGACAGGGGACGTGCCGCCTCGGCACGCAAGGCAGCCGGCGGCTTGCCAGCGGGCCGGCATGCGAGGCGGCGCCACGGCAAAACGCGCTGCTGCGCCCCGCGGCCGTGCGCGGAGCTCGCTTGCAGGCAGCGTGCCGTCATGCGCAAGAGGCGAGGCGAGCCCGAAGAGGGCCGCTTCGAGCCCTGAGGGGCAAGGTGGCCTCCTGTGCTGCTGCCAGCGAGGCGAGGCAGAGGGATGCCATGGCCCCGGCTCCACATCGGGCAGGCGGCCAGTGTGCAGTGCAGAGCGAGTGACGTGCCGAGGCGCGCACGCCTTCTCGCGCGCACGTTCCACCTCGCTGCCCTCGCCGCGCCTACTTAAGCCGGCCCCCGCCGCCTTCACGGCTCCCACATCCTCACCACCACCTCACCACACTACATCACACCGCCACCACCCACATCTCTTATCATGGACGGCTTCATCAACAAGGCCAAGCAGTTCGCCGAGTCGGACCAGGGCAAGAACCTGATCAACGAGTACGTCGGCGGCAACAAGCAGGGCCAGCAGGGCGGCCAGAGCGGCAACCAGGACGTAAGTGATGCGAGGCAATGGTGCGAGGCGGTGATGCAAGACGATGTGGTGGAAGGAGGACGAGACCCATGCGTCGCCGGCTCTGGTGGGCTGCGCGCAGCGGCACCGGCTGCAGCATCGATGCTGACACCCTGCACTGCAGAGCTACGGCTCGGGCAACCAGAACTCTGGCTCCGACAGCTACGGCTCGGGCAACCAGAACTCGGGCTCGGATAGCTACGGCTCGGGCAACAAGTCGTCGTCGTACGGCCAGGACTCGACGTCTGACTCGTACGGCTCGGGCAACAAGAGCTCGTCGTACGGCCAGGACTCGACGTCTGACTCGTACGGCTCGGGCAACAAGAGCTCGTCGTACGGC